>NC_068982.1:59999094-60010149 GCF_001194135.2 Octopus bimaculoides | reverse complement strand
TATATATATATATATATATATATTTATATGTAGATAGATAGAGAGGTCTGTGTATGCACAAACCTAAACACATATATTCATCCCTACACACATATACGTGCATGCATATTTGTATGTACACACACATACCACACACCGCATACACACATACAAATAGAGATGCTTATACAACCACTAAGAAAAATAGATACTTATGATGAATTTATGTTGTGTTTATATACTAAACTAATTTGAATATCAGAAAATGTAGTTAAAAAATTTGGAAATGTTTTTTTAGCTTGGTTATGCCTGAAATTTTAGGTATACTGTACCATTAAAATATGAATATTTCGGTATTATTATGTTTAAACCATTATTTCCACTTTTATTTATTGTTAAATTGTCATGAATAATAGGTAATTCTTGTTGCTATTGTATAGTCACTTATTTTTGTAAAAACAATTTATTTTCAAAAAGGTCTTGCAACGAGTTTAAATTTGTGTCCCAGTCAAGAATTATTGGTAATACTATAAAAGAAAGGCAATCTTTATATCCATCTTAACATGGACGTATTGTGAGATAGCTGAACACTGCATTATTTATCTTGAAAGTATCTCTCATATGGATGCATGGTGCATAAAAGCATGCATATCTATATTGCTGGTTGAGGTGAATCCTCTGCCACAGGTACTTGAGTTACCAGATCTTGTGATTTCAAAGTGTGCTTTTATGTACCATGCATCCATCTGAGAGGCTTAATCAAGTTAAATAATGCATTATTTGGTTCTCTAACAAAGCATCAACATTAAGTTGGATATAAAGATTGCTTTTTAGCATTAATGCTGCTTCTGTCATGAATAATTATTTTTTAATAAGCCTGTTGGATATTTGTGACATCAGTGCCTGAATGGTCACTGATATTCCATGTATCGCCGGCAGTGAGATTTGGCTGTATGAGGCTACCAGATGTTCTGCCACTGAAGAAGCAGGATACATCAAAATCACATGATCTGGCAGTTCTGACACCCATAGCAGTTGCTTATCATCTGCCAGCAATGCAATACATGTGTGCTTTTAAGCACCATGCATCTATATGAGAGGTACACTCAAGGTAAATAATGCATTATTTGGTGTTCTAGCAATACATCTACATTAAGTTGGATACAAAGATTGTATTTTAGTATTGATACTGCTTCTGTCACTAATGATTATTTTATAAAAGAAATGTTTGACTGAGAATAAAAAAGTCAGTATTTAGTCTTCATGTTGAAGCCATGATATCAGTTTCAAAGAGCACAAACACCCTGAGTTTTTATAATTTCATTTTCTTTAAATGTTTCTTTTTATATCAATCAATGACTTTTGAATCTTGAGTTTCCATACATATCTTAATATATCTTCAATTTTATGTTTATCTCATTATCTTTCAACTTCATTAAATATAAAAGAAATTAAGAGTTTTATTAAATGAAAATGTTAACAATAAAAACATTAATTTATTTTTGTTACTTGTCAATTTAATAAAGTTGGCTGCAACCTACTAATCTCTGTTCAAATGAATTAAAAGTATCAGCTATGAATATCACATAAATGTAGACAGTAAAAATTTAATTAAGTATTTCAGGTAAAGAAATACCTTTTCACAAGTAATTTTTTTTTTCTTTTGCTTTATTGAAGTGTATAGCAAATGATTTCTCTGTTATGACACTTGATTAAATACAAAACATCTAAATGCCATTTGGATGCAGTGTTAGAGGTGAAACTTCTCAAGAGCTTTATATAGCGCTATTAAAATACAATAAATATGCTCATAATTCACTTTGTTTGCCTAATTTGTTTTATATTTCTTTAAATATACTTCTAGTTATTAAATCATTATTGGTAAAGAAAAGAGAAAAATATCTAAATAGATTCTAATTTGTAGAGATTAAAAGAATTTTTTTAAATGATTAGTTTTAGGCAAAAACTGATTGTGTTATTAACAACGTCAAAAGAATTAAGCTGCCTTTGGCTTTGCAATAAAACTACTTACAGTTTATATAATTGTTATGATGATTGTTCTAACAATGACACTAATAATTAGAGTAACAATATGAAAATTATTCTCTAATTTGGTGATGATAAGATTGTCAGTCAGTCATAATTTATTTTCCTTTTGCTGTAAAAGCAAAAACCCCTTCTGGAAATAATTTGTCTTAAATATTCATGTGGTTAATGTTATTAATTTATCATCAATATTATTGTTTTATATACACATACATAAATCTTATACTGATATACATATATATATGTAATCACACATAAACATACATGCATGTGCACATAGACATATACAGACACAAATACACATACATATATATTTTCAAATACCATACAAATATCTATATTGTATTGTTGGTTCTTTTTTCCCCCCCTCTCTCTCTCTCTCTTCTCAAATCACATGGAATGTGTTTCCAACAGCAGTATTATTTATTGCAACATAGGTGCTCCTGCAGCATTGCAATTCTATCAATTACATAAATATTAAATGCATCAAATCTAATGTTTATAAAAATTGAATTTGTGAAATATGATTTGATAACAATTTGCTTGGCAACTCCAAGAATCAGGTGGAAAAAAAATTAAATTATTACTTCAGGTTTGGGCAAATTTCTAAGATGAAAAGATTGCTTAAAATTTATATCATCCCTCATTGACATGTTCTAATTAAATAACTTATTCTTTTATAATGTGGCTTAAATTAAACAATTTATTTCTGAAAAGATATCATCTCCTTTTGGTATTAATTATTTAAAGTAAATGTACACATAACAAGTTCAAATAGCATTTAAATGGATTAATTTTACAAATGTATCAATTGAAATAGATTTTTTAAGATTTAAAAAATACCTAAGAAAATGAAACTTCCTTTCTTATATGTAAAAACGATTTGCTACCTTCTATGTTTTATATATTCCTGGACATGTAAAGTATTTAAGTTGGGACATGCATGGCTTACAATTTCAAGTGACTTTCCCTTTTATTTCTAAGTAAACAATGACAACAACAACAATAATAGAGTAATGATAATAATATTAGTAATAATAATTATTTCTGCTATAGGGGAGAGGATAATATGTTTACATGGACCCCAGTACTCAACTGGTACTTATTCTATTGATCCTGAAAGGATTAAAGGCATGGCTGACCTTGGTAGATTATGAACTCAGAACGTAAAGACGGACAAAATGATGCTAAGAATTTTGTTCAGCATGTTAAAGATTCTACTGGCTCCTTGCCTTAATAATAATCAGAAGAAAAAGAATGGCAAGATGTGCAAACGTTTTTTCTTTTTCATATATACTGGTTTCTTAATATACTTGTACCTAATCATGTGTATTCGATTTGAAAATACGAAGGCCATAAAGTCATTGTCTCTGGTATCTATTGTTTGAAGAGCATTAAAGGATATGGTGGAATTTATAATAAGAAGAGTCATCAAATGGTTATGATGTTTAAATTACTATTTGCTAAAATTAATTGTTTAGTTTTTGGCTAATTTGTGATTTCTTAGCTGATTGACTTATTTAAGTTTTCATGAGCTGACCAACTTGCATTTCATTCTTACCTAAATGTTGCAAAATGTACTGAGTGCCCATTAGATGAAGCTTTCGATTTTTCTTAATTTTTTTTGTTTTGTCAACATACTTATTACCATTTAAACTAGAAAGAGTAAACAGGATACTTGCTTGAATATAAAACTAAATATATATATATGAAACAAAATACGGTGTCCCTACTAGCAATTAATATGTATTTATCAGTTGTTAGGAATGTGTGTGTGTGTGTCTCTCTCTCTCTCTCTCTCTCTCTCTCTCTCAATATATATATATATATATATATATATACACACATATACACATGTACACACATGCATATACACACATATATAAATATACATATGCATATATATAATATATATAATATACATATATACATACATATATATATATATATATATGCGTCTGTGAACAGTAGATCATAGCTTCTAGGGAACTGATCCAATTGTCTCATTCTCTACTCAACTACTATAGAAAAATATAAGTTTCAAAAGTGAGCTGAGAAAAAGGACAAATACAGACTTTTGTCACATATATATCTTTACCTAAAACACAAAAGAAGTTAATTAAGAGAACAAGTTACCTTAATGATCTGCATTTTTATTTAGGTATTTCAATAACTGTCTTTTAATCATGCATTAAAAAGAAAATGAAATCTTCATTGAGATTCTTTTTCATTCTTTATGATTTGACAATAACGAGAAGAGATACAATTTGGTTGGAATAACTTTAATTATATATTTAAATGCAATTGGTTGAGTTTTCCTAAATATCATTGAAGAACAAACTATAGGAATACTATGTCAAAGAGAGTTTTCCAATATATTCTTAGATGTATTAGAAGTATGGGGATATGCACTGTAACAACACATTGTTGCATCCACTATTTGTTGGCGATTTCCTTCTACTCCTGGTAGGTGACACCTCTGCACCACTCTGCTCCCATTTTTCATGTTGTTTATGTTCTTTTGACGTCCTGTACCTATATATACACGCGTATATACATATATATATAAGTATGTACATGTACGTAAGTATATATGCATATATATAGTATTTACATACGTACATATATATATATATATGTGTGTGTAGAGTGTTAGGTGTGATGTACAGAAGTAAATATTGAAAAAGAAGTCGTCGGAATTTTGGAATAAGTTCTTTCATTTATTTTATACATATATTAGCGCTTTCGTTCGTCTTTCAAACTTGTCAAATATAACTGTGAAAATACAGAGATCTAGCTTATTTATATAAAAACAGGTGTTTTGGGGGGTTCTGTTTATAACAGAACATTGTTTTGTTTTTTGGGGGTGAGGCTTTGGAGACAATGGAAGATGTATAAGCAGATAGATAGATAGATAGGCAGATAGCGAGAGAGATAGATAGACTGATAGTCAGACAGATAGAGAGATGGATGTGGTAAAAGAGAGAGAGAAGGGCCATTGTATATATATATATATGTATATATATATTGTGTTACGGTAAGAAGCACTGCATGGTACCAGAGTTTTTGAGTTGAATTAAATGTAGCAAACTACTCTAAATCATTGTACTTTAGTACTTGCCTAAGTGGAGCTTAGAACAGGTAATTTATACTGGCTTCAAGTCATATTAGTTGTAGTAATGAAATTAAAGCAAATAGTGATATTCTAAAACTATCTAATACATATGTTTCAGGTGGGCATAACGTATACTAGGAAATGTATTTATTACACTCATCAGTGAAATATTTTGACTGAGGAAGCTCTTGCATAATGGAAGCATTTCCTATTATATAATATGAAAACCTGAAATGTACAGATTAAATGATTTCAAATCATTTGTTTTGACTTAATAATTACAACACACACACACACACACAAATATATATATACACACACAGACAAATACACACACACACATATATATATACACACACAGACACATAAATGTGTGTGTATAAATATATTTGTGTGCATGTATGTATTTATGAGCATTCATAGATTCTTTTTCTTGTTTCATTATGTTAAGTTTTGTACATTCATAAATTTACTCTAGGCTGGATATGTGAAATTCTTTATTGATATAAGCTAGCCAAGCATCAACTGACTATGTTTTTAGAATACAACACTACACTTTTTCAATATGTGCAATTTTTATAAAATCATAAACTGCTATACAAAACCTATTTTGCAATATTCCAAGAATTTCTTTCATAATTCTGTTAATGATATAAAAATGTCTTCATAACATCTCTTCTGTTGCTATTTTCAACTTCTTTCATGTTAAGGATTTACTAGCACTTAAACTAGACATTACATCATTTTAAATCCCCAAAATATGTTGACAGAGCTTTCTCTGATATTAGAATGCTCTTTCTGTGGATCTCTGACTTTCTTGCTTGACTGTTACATCCAAATGTGACATCTATTACCTGTTATTCTATAATTTCTAGTCCTTTTCTTCAAGAATCAATCACATTAGTCTCTGTTCTTGATACATATTAAAAGGAAATCTATTGTCTCAATATTGATTTTCTGATTTTAGGCATCGTGCAGTATGTTCTTTCTTTTCATCCATTTTTACATATTAATTGGTATACTTTTAATGTTAGACAGTGGTTTAGAAGAATTGCTAAAGAGTCAAATGGATTGCCTTGCAGTATTTCACTGTAAACTTTTGGATTCTGAATTTGAGTTCCTTTGAGAATGATTTTCTCTTTTTCCTTTTTTGTGGGTGGGGGTAGAGGGAGAAAATAAGTACCAGTCAAGTATCTGGCTTGTGGTGTTCAATTTCATGGTCAAATTGTACCATAAAGTCCCATAAAATCTTGGCATGGCCACTTACTACAGCACTTCTGGCTGCGTTTATACCACTGGCTTGCTCTTCCAAGATTGTGTTTTCCATTTAACTCCCAATGAACGATTTCCACTTCATTATTATTATTATTATATGTTTGACTTTTGCTTTGTATTTATACAAGATGACTCCATGTCTCCCCCAGAGACCTCAAGAGACAACAAGTTAGAAGTTCAAATTGGTATTATGCCTAAGGTGTCATATATTTGGTCTTGCACATAGTATTGTTATAGAGAATGTTTACGAAAACAAGGAAATTATAAGGATTGATAAAAGAAGTGCTAGATTTGGACTGCACAGCTCAATGTCATTTCATAAATGACATTTCATTTGATGACAGCCATGCTGGAGCACCACCTTAAAGTGTTTTAGTTGTAGAAATCGCGCCATGCTGGAGCACCACCTTAAAGTGTTTTAGTGGTAGAAATCGCCCTCAGGACTTATTCTTTGTAGGCCTAGTACTTATTCTATCAGTCTTGCTTACCAAACTGCAAAGTTATGGGGACATAAACACACCAGTATTGGTTGTCAAGCGATGTTGGGGGTGGGGCAAACACAGACACATACACATAAATATATATACAACAGGCTTCTTTCAGTTTCCATCTACCAAATCCACTCACAAAGCTTCGGTTGGCTCTAGGCTATAGCAGAAGACATGTGCCTAAGGCGCCATGCAGTGGAACTGAACCCAGGACCATGTGTTTCAGAAGTAAGCTTCTTACCACACAGCCACACCTGCATCTATTGATGAAAAATATGAAAAGTAGCAAAACCCCTTGGAGGAGGTACCCCAGAATGGCCACAATCCAATGACTATAAAAAAATAACATTAAGAGAATAAAAGAAAGGGCAATGGGTGAATACCTCTTAAGCATGAAACAACAGCAACGAGAACAATCATAAAAGAACAAAGGAGGAAAAGATACACCTTTATAGGAGGTTGTTTGCAACATTATCTTTCCATAATCTTCTATATTACTTGTGGCCTCTTCTCTCAGCTAATTGGATTGCTTTAATGATGTTCATTGCAAAAGGAAGTCTTAGTTTTGCATTTACTGATACGCCTATTAGCCATTACATGGTCCATTGTAGACTCTGTGCTTCAGAGATAAAAGGGAAGATTCAACAGGAAATAATAAACAGGGTTAAGTCTTTCTTTAGCAAAAATAAAGTAAAAAGCAAAAAAAAAAAAAGAAAAGAAAAGCACCCAAAAAACAGTTAATTTGCTTTAACTGATTACACCTCACCTCTTTCTCTTTGTCTTCATCTTTTACATTTTCATCTTCCTCTGTTTTTCATTATTTTTTTTCTTCTTCTTTTCTCTGTATAACAGATCTAAGAAAGGTTATTAACATATTCACCATTCGTTTAGCTACTTAGAGCTGAAAGATTTTTTTGAAATATCCTCAAGATCATCACTTCAGAGTAGTTATAAAGAATAAAATTTGTTTTATAGCTTTTTTTTTCAAAAAATTAGATTATTTTGATTCCTCTTCTTTTTCATATGTTTACACTTACCATCCTCCCTACCTTCATGTCCACCATTATTATAATTACTTTTAAAAAATTTAAATATTATCATCCATTGTCTTCTCTTTTGTCATATGGTCACACTATTCTGATACTCAGACATAAATTCATTCACAGAAAAATTTCAGAGAGAACCTCCTACCTCCACTCCACCCTCTCTCCTAACAACCACTAACAAGGTTCAAGCTTTAAAGTTACGACTTTCAAATATTTTTGTTTATTATTAATTTTTACAAATTTAATCAGTAGTGTCGACTTTATATCCATAAAATATCACTGAGTTATGCACAAAAAAAAAAAAAACTGAAGTAGAAAAAAAAAGCAAGAGAAAATTGTCTTATATTCAGAAAACGGGTGACATAACTGTCACTTTTGAATAATCTGAGATATAACTGATACATGTTCAACAATAATGATGAAGTATTGAAGGCTGATCTCAAAATGCTGAACCTTACAAAGAAGATGACAGAAGACTAAGATATATAGTGAATAGCTGTGCTCAAAAAGACTTGCCCACCACACTAAAACTGAGATCCTACAACCAAGATGTCATGTAAAAAAGCATTGGTGTGGTTGCTGGTACCATGTAAAAGGCACTGGGGATATTACCACGTGAAAAGTACACAGTACACTCTGTAAAGTGGTTGGTGTTTGGAAGAGCAACCAGCAGTAGAAACTAAGCCAGAACAGACCATGGAATCCTGGTGCAGCCCCTAGCCTTGCCAGTTCCTGTCAAGCCATCCAAACCATGCCAGCATGGAAAATGGTTGTTAGATGATAATGATGATGATGATGATGATGAATGGCTACCCAGATGCACTGAGAACTTTATGATGGATTTATATTAGGCTCTACAGTCTTGTATATATCATTCACTGAAGTTTATAAATCGATCTCTTATAAAAAATTCGAAAAATATGTATTTAGTTACTAGTGTTTAAGTGTTTAGCTGATGCTACATCCCACACCAATATATATATGCCATTAAATGTCCACAGTTCATAGATTGGTTCTGATGCATTAAGCGTATGCCTTAAAATAGTAAATTAACCAACAGAAATAAACAAGACAAATCTTGAATGCCAATGATAAAAGTAATTCCATTTTCTCAAATTTTAAGTTACCTAGAATTCAATTCGTAAGTTCAATAAAATTGATTTCTTCCATTGGTACATAGCTTCAAATGTTGAAGATGATGTAGGATCAACCTACGGCTTGGAGTTTGTAATTCTTTTAATCAATCCGAGAAGGATGAATATCAAAATTAACCATGAATGATGGAAATGTGAAAGCCTCATCATTAAATACTGCAGAGTATTTAGCCCATTAGTCTACAAACACATTAGTCAATTCACCACCTTCATAAAATTCTCAGGGTAGCTCAGTGGTAGAGCATTTGTTTTGCATGTGAAAGGTTACGGGTTCGATCCCCAGCATCTCCAAAGTGTTTTATTTATAGGTGCAGGTGTGGCTGTGTGGAATGAAGTTTCCTAACCACAAGGTTCCAGGTTTAGTCCCATTATATTGTACCTTGGGCAAGTGTCTTCTGCTATAGCCTTAGGCCAACCAAAGCCTTGTGAGTAGATTTGGTAGATAGAAACTGAAAGAAGCCCATCGTATATATATATATATATATATATATATATATATATATATATATATATATGAAGGAATAATTCCAAGTGGCTTGTTTGTTTTCCTATGTGTTCGTTCTGTTGTCTGTAAACAAAGTCCGTTTTGTTTTTATGTCCCCGTTTATCTTTCTAATGTCCTGTACCCGGATATGCATCTATATATACATGTAGATGTAGGTATGTACATATATGTATGTATACATGCATATGCTTATATATCATTTGTATTATTTATATATATATGTATGTATGTATGTATGTGTATGTGTCTTTGTGTCCATGTTTGTCCCCCACTAACCGATGATGGTGTGTTGACATCCCTGTAACTTAGTGATTCAGCCAAAGAAACTGATAGAATAAGTACATGGCTTACAAAGAATAATTCCTGGTGTCAATTTCTTTGACTAAAACCGTTTAAGGTGGTGCTCCAGTATGGCCACAGTCAAATGATTAAAACAAGTAAAAGAATAAATGAATTAACCACAAAAGGTAATGGAAGATAACTTTTACTCATGTGAGCAGTGAAAGGAACCTTTTAATACTGAGGATATTAAGAATATTATATAGCATTTAGATATATACATTATTATCATTAAAACTGTTAATATCTGATGTATTTCTTATTTACATGATCCTTTTCTTGTTTGTTTGATAAATATCAGCTTCATTGTTGTCATGTTTAATTTAATTGAATCAATTTTCATTCAAATTTCGTATTAAACAGATTAACAAGTCCCATTCCTATGTCAATTTTGACTTTACAGACTCTAGAAAACAGTGTTGAGCTTGGCACATTGATACATTACAAACCTATATGACTTGGAATTTCTTCATAATTTTATTTTTTTATTGCAACATCATCAAACATATTCCTTGTTCTATTCTAAGGGTTTATATTTCCCATTCTGTCAGTTGTCTTGGATAGTAGCCAGTTTGGGAGATGCCAAGGAGAATGGTATGACATTCAAGTTATAAATACTCAAGTGAGACTAATCCTCTTTATCTTTTCTAGTTTTTCTCTACCAAAACATTTTTGTTTTAATGTATGCATTTACACAGTTTTAAATGTAAAACTTCTTTCAAAATTATCTGTTATTCTACTCTCTCTCTCTCTCTCTCTCTCTCTCTCTCTCTCTGTCTCTCTCTCTCTCTCCTTTCTCTCCTCTCTCCCATTTCCTCTTCTCAAATATATAAGCAAATATACATAATCAAATATATAAATAAATTCGTTCTAAATTTCAAATCGAGGTAAATGTAAACATATTAATGTTTTCCATCTAATAATGTTCAATTTCAATTGAACATGCATACTTATATTTGTGAGTTATGTTTTAAATCTTCTCTATCATGCTACATAAATTACCAAGTTCAGTTATTTATTTCTTCTGTACTGAAATAATTATTCAAACTCCTTTTATTTGGAGGTATGCTGGTGATCTTTGTTTCAGAAGTAACAGAATTTTTTTACT
>NC_068982.1:59994431-59999084 GCF_001194135.2 Octopus bimaculoides | reverse complement strand
ATATATATATATATATATATATATATATATATATATATATATATATATATATATACATACACAGGTGTAAATATGTGCGTATACACATATAATGTATACACACACACACACACACACACACACACACACATAATTATCATCAGCATCATTTAACATCTGCTGTCCATGCTGGCATAAGTTGGACAGTTTGAGCTGGGCTGGTAAGCTGAGGAGCTGCACCAGACATGCTTTTATGTGCCACCGTCATGGGTGCCAGTTATGTGACACCAATATCTGCCACAAGTACGATTTTACTTGTCTTGTTGGGTCTTCTTCTCAAGCACAGGATATTGCCAAAGGTCTTGGTCATTTGTCATTGCCTCCATGAGGCCCAGCACTCTAAAGGTGTTTTTCACATGCCACCAGAACAGGTGCCAGTTACACAACACCAGCATCAGCCACATTGCCTCCGTGAGGCCCAACACTTGAAACGTTCTTTTTACTTGCCAGTTACGTGACACCAATAATGGCCACAACTAAAATTTCATTTGGCTTGACGTGTCTTCTCAAGCATGACATAATGCCTAATGTCTCAGTCACCAGTCATTGCCACCATTTAACTTCCAAAGATCATGCTTCACGACCTTGTCCCATGTCTTTCTGGATTTCCCTCTTTCACAGCTTCCTTCCACTAGTAGAGATTAGTACTTTTTCAGAAGCTGTCCACACCCATACACATCACATGACCATACCAACACAATTGTCTCTCTTGCATACCATGTCTGATGCTTCTTATGCCCAACTTTTCTCTCAAGGCATTTACACTCTGTTGTACATGCACACTGACGTTGCATATCAAACGCTAACATTGACCACTCTCTGATCTACACTCTTTGACATATTGAAACATATGTCATCTAGAAACATATTTAAGGCCCCTGAAATAACAAAACACCATCCTATACATGATGAATCTTGATTAGTAATAAGAAAAGCTTCAACTAATAAAACTTGTGATGTGAGTATGATAAGTCTGCCATAAAATCCCTTATAAAAGTTGGCTCTTTTACCTATATGCCGAACTGAACTCAAATAATAATAAGAAAAAAATTCATAGCAAACCAGATAAACTCTCCACCATCTCTTTATTTCATCCCCGATCCCCCAAAACATATTATTTCCTCTTGTCCTACTTCATCTCCACATTCCTACACAATTATTTTACCTGTCTATTTACACCACACCTAATTTTCATTTACATTACTTCACCTGTCAGAGGTGTATTAACATCCTGCAAAAAGCTATACATCAACCCAGAAGGACTAAAGTAAACCACAGCCACCTAGGAAGTTGTAACTTTGAATTCACTATCAACCTTTTCCTTATGTATATATATATATATATATATATACACACAGAGGTGAGCACATAAGTGCAAAACAAGGTGGTAAATATAGTACTCAAATACCAAAGGTAGAGTAATATGCTTTTATTAAAGCTGCAAAATTGTCCCAAAAACTGTTAATCAGAGTTTCATATTCCTATTCGTTGGACAGTTGTGATGAAAACTGTCATGTGAAGTTTGGCAACAACCCAACTCATAGTCTTTCTGGCTTTATAGCAAGTTAAGACCATCATTCTTTGTGACTCAATGCAGTTATTTTTTTCTCAGATGTTCCTGTGGGTATCTTTGTCACTTTCAAGTTAGCTTTATGTTTATTCTTGTACCTATGCAATGGTCTTACTAAGCTTTTCCTTCCATCATGGATCTAACTACACATAAGGATTTTTGGTGTTCTGCTGTCACTCATTCTAATGACATATAGTGTAGTAATATAAACAATGTATGTATGTACATACTTCGTTTTGCATTTGATTTGCAAGATTCTTTATGTGAATTCCTGTGTTGAAACAAATTATGTTGTGTCTAGGGACAGTAATTATGTCAATATTAAAAACACATGCACTGGTTCAATTCCACTCAGCACTTGTAAAGACATTCGAGCGAGATTGTTGCCAGTGCTGCTGGACTGGCTCCTGTGCAGGTGGCATGTAAAATACACCATTATGAGCGTGGCCATTGCCAGTACCGCCTGACTGGCCTTCGTGCCGGTGGCACGTAAAAGCACCCACTACACTCTCGGAGTGGTTGGCATTAGGAAGGGCATCCAGCTGTAGAAACTCTGCCAAATCAGATTGGAGCCTGGTGTAGCCATCTGGTTCACCAGTCCTCAGTCAAATCGCCCAGCCTATGCTAGCATGGAAAGTGGACGTTAAACGATGATGATGATAATGATGATCCAACTAACTAATCAATCATTTGTTTAACTTGTTGGTTAAACAGCCAATTTTTTTATTTTTTGTCAATGTTCTTTTGTTGTCATTCACACCCTTTTTAGTGACTTCCCGCTCAGTTCGTGAGTTGGATAGATATTTAACCAACTGACTAATAATAAAAGAGTGGAATTGAACCAGTGCATGTGTTATTAATATTTGTGTAGTGACTTTCGCTAGACACAACAAAATATGTATATATGTATGTACGTATATATGCATGCATGCACATACATACACATATACATGAACCATGTGCATACACAAATATATGCATATGTGTGTGTGTATATGTGTATGTGTGTGCATGTATGGATATTTCTGCAATCTATTTTTGTTTAGCTAACTTTCACATGTTTAATGAAGGTTATGTAAATGAAATAATAAATTTGGCTTGATGATGATGATAATGACAACAACAACAACAGCAACAATGATGACGGTTATGATGATGATAATGATAGCAGTGATAGTGAATGATGATGATGATGATGTAAAGAGTGACATGGAAATCATGATATTAGTAATGATGAGGAAGAAGAAACAGGACAAAGATTGCACAGAATATAATAATGATAAATTGTGATGGAATGGAAATAGTCGTGATGGAAGAAGATGCTAGTTAATGGATGTGGATAGTAAAAGATAGAGAGAGAAGAACTAGGTTAAAGTTCATTCTGAATATGGAAATAAATAGAAATTAAAATGGCCAAGATAATAATACTGCTGCTGCTGATGATGATAATGATAACGATGATGATTGTGATAGTAATGATGATGATGATGATGATGATAACAATGACTATGGTGATGATGATGACTACTGTGACAAGGCACCGACAATGATAATGATGATGACAAAGAGGATGATGATGACGATGATGATGTTGATACTGATGATGATAAATGACTACTATGGTGATAAGGATAATGACGAAGATGAAGATACCAACAACGACAACAAGGGCACTGACAGTGATGATGATGATAATGATGATGATACTGAATATGAGATGATAACAATGATGACGATGACGATGAGGATGACTATTGCAACAGTGGTTGTGCAGATAGCACAGATTGTTGATGGTGATGTGATTGTTCCCACACTAAAGGTCTCTATTCCTTTCCAAGTATTTCCACATGCAAGTCTCCTCTTGAGTATTATATTATCATTATCATTATTATTATTATTATTATTATTATTATTATTATTATTATTATTATTATTATAGTTTTATATCAATAGACAATCACTGTAGTGGGTTCCTTATCTGTTTATTGTAGTGCTTCCTTCTTTTGCTCTATTTATTAAACAAATGATAAAATTAATCGAATACAAAAATCATTGTTTTCTTTCATTTTTGTTATTCTTTTCTTTTTTTTTTTATAGAATTAAGCAAGATGGTTAAGGTTTTTTTTTTTGAAGCAATCTTAGCAGGGACATTCAACAAATGAAGATGTTTATCTCTGGGTGTCAGTAACCTCAGTTTGATTTCTGTCTAATATGGAATGGTACAATCATGATTTTATTATTTGATTTTGTTTTGATTCTTTGATAAATAATGTCTGCCTCAATCCTTCAAAGGAAATTAACATTTCATTTTAAAAACAAATGTAATAAATTGACTGCAAATAATGGCCAATGATAATTCTATTGATATTTGTTGATGACTAATACATACTCATTCATGTTCTCGTATTATAAAGACTCACATATACACTTGTAGATATAGACATATAATGGACTATTGAATTGTCCATATATCTATCTATATACAATTATGGATAAATATATGTGTTTATGCATGTGTGTGTGTCTGTTACTGTTTTTTTTTTATAGTCATTATTACTTCTTTTTAATATATGAAAGATATACATTCAAACAGAAATAATCTTATATCATATATTTTTGTTTACTTCTCACCAGAACACTTGTGGGTGTGTGTATGTATACATTGCCAAAACACAGACAAATATGTATGTATGTATCTATTTATCTATCTATCTATTGATAAGATATATATATATAGGCGTAGGAGTGGCTGTGAGGTAAGTAGCTTGCTTACCAACCACATGGTTCCGGGTTCAGTCCCACTGCGTGGCATCTTGGGCAAGTGTCTTCTACTATAGCCTTGGGCTGACCAAAGCCTTGTGAGTGGATTTGGTAGACGGAAACTGAAAGAAGCCTGTTGTATATATGTATATATATATGTGTGTGTGTGTGTGTGTTTGTGTGTGTGTGTTTGTGTGTCTGTGTTTGTCCTCCCCAACATCGCTTGACAACCGATGCTGGTGTGTTTACATCCCCGTAACTTAGCAGTTTGGCAAAAGAGACCA
>NC_068982.1:59983694-59992988 GCF_001194135.2 Octopus bimaculoides | reverse complement strand
ATATATATATATATATATATATATATATATATATATACTCATGTATGTATATATATACATATATATATATATATATACACACATACACACACACACACACACACATATATACATATACCTACAAATATATATTCAGACATACACTAGCACACATATATTCATATATACACACAATTTTTATATAAGATATAACACATATTCATTATATGATATATCATACAATATCCAATTTTTTTATACCATACAATAAGATATGAATCAGCCTTCTGAAAACAGACTGTTTTGAGAAGCAAGTTTTAATGGTGCAACTTTGATGTAAACATTTACTATTATTATTAGATATTATTTCAGCTCCACAAAGAGTACTTGAACCCTTCATTTGGTGCACATTTAATGTATCAACTACACAAATCAATTAAACAAGAATATGCACACACATATAACAATTTGTACTGTTATATCTTAGCATATGATACAAAAATCATTGTGTAACATTTCACTTTATTATGTTGCTTTAAAATAAGACAAAGCTATTCTAAACTACGCAAACACACGTTTATTTTACAGGCACATATGCATCAGATAGACCTGTAAGCATCACACACAAACATGCATATACATTACACGTACACACATACTCTAACGTATACACATGTCATATATACAGCTAAAGACTCATTACACAAACATAAGCATTCATCATGTAAACATGCATTATGCTCACACACATGTAAATATTTATTACACATATTCTTTTACTCTTTTACTTGTTTGTCTTTTGACTGTGACCATGCTGGAGCACCACCATGTATAAACATATGTAGACATATTTCACTCACTCAAAGATATACCCCTCACTAAAACATGCATCTTATATACACAAACATGCATCAGACATGCACAAATATGCATTGCACACTCAAACGTGTCGTATATACACAAACCTGTATTCCATACATGCATGTGCACACAAATACTCCCTCCCACTCTGCTAGGACCACCTAAACATTACTAGAGTCTTATGGCATACAAGGTGAAAAGTTAATGGTGTGGCTGCCAACATCTCCTGATTTCAACCTTATTGAAATCTTTGGTCCATTATTAAACAAGATGTTTATGCTGATGGGTGCCAATTCACATTGAAAGATGACTTATGGGTGACCATCAAAGCTGCAGCAGAGGCAGTTCAGCCTGCTGCTATTAAGAAATTGACAAATTCCATTACTAATAGGGTTTTTGAGGTTATCTATTGATATGACACTCATGTAACTAAATAATTCATTATGTCAATAAATGTTATAATATTATTATGGTTTTCTGTTAAATATATATTCAATATATGCTTAATATGTATCATTACTCTTCCTTTTCTGAAAAAAAAAAATGTCTAGATGGGATATTTTCATTCAAAAGCTATTAGTGTGGTTCACCCCAAAACTGAAGAATTTGAAATAAATAAGAAGGACGTTACACAGAATAATGAAAACATAATGGTGGTGTTGCCAAGGAGTGCAAAGCAGTTGGGAAATATTTTATCAAAATCAATTCACAGAAAACCGAAAAATCCCAAATTTCACTCTTAAGCTATTAGTATGGTCTTGGGTGTAGATGTGTATGTATATATATATATATATATATATATATACACACACACACACACACCAAGTTTCTTTCAGTTTCTGTCTACCAAATCTACTCACAAGGCTTTGGTCAGCCCGAGACTATATTAGAAGACACTTACCCAAGGTGCTACACAGTGGTACTAAACACAGAACCACGTAGTTGAGAAGCAAGCTTCTTACCACACCACACTGCAATGCCTGAGCCTATGTATATGTATCTCATAGACACGCACACATGTATCAGATGCATAACAGAAATATCTGTTTCTGAACATAACTTTGTTTGACTTTGGTACTATGTTTGTGTAATAGATTCTTAGTGTCTTTACTGGATAGATATGAACCCATCGTATTTTAGATAAAGAGAAAATGAGTGCTTACACACACCTTGTGTATAAATAACAACTTTAAGTTCCATATCAAAGAAATATTAGAGGAAGAATTTGCTTTTGGTAAGTGAAATTAATGCCGTGGAAAATGTTTAAAACCTGTTTCCAGTGATATAAAAACCTGATTCTTTATTGATGAAATATACTGTCTTTTTTTTTTCTTTTTTGTTATATTAATTTGTGAGAAATTCTTGTTTAACTCTATTAAATTCCAATCATAATTTTGGTTTTTGATTCTTGTTTGGTAATTTGGTCTTTTGCTCTTAAACATAGCTGTTTTCCAAGCATGTGTTATTTTATATTTTTTAAATTTTTTTTCTCCTTTACTGAATTATTTGAAGACTGTTTGATCTTCTGTTTCTTGGTCTGTTAATTATCGACTTTTTTTTGTCTCTGGTGTCAATTAAAAATGCCCACTCAAATAAAACAAGTGACCATATTCAGTTTTATAACTTAATAGTTTATTCTCGGTGAAATAAACATGACACAAAATTTATAAAAAATAAAGTAACACAGCACAAAGTTAATTCTTAAAACAAATTGAATCTGTTGAAAAGTTAAATATTTATTATAGATATTATTATATAACTTTTATCAAATTTTCAGTGAGCCTTAGAAAAAGAAAACGACTTTTTTTTATCTATAAACCAACCATGGACTTGTCTCTGGGGCTAGATTCTTGATTCTGCTGCTTTCACTATCATTTCCATTTTTGTCTTTTAAATATAAGTTATTACTCTGTTATTATCGGTTTCAGTCTATTTCTACAAAAAAATTTCAAAATAAACATATATCATAATATGAAAATGCAGCAAAGAAAAAAATTAAAACAATTTATTGATAAAACTGCAATCACAGTTCGTCTTGGTGAAGTATGTATTTTTGGAAAATGATAAAATCCTCTAAAAAAAAAAAAAGGAAAAGCAAATATACATAAAAAAGATATTTTTATTTTCGAGGCTTAATAATTTTTAAGATTTTGATATCAATACATTTGTTCTATCTACCTTGCCTAATATACAGAAATATAAAAAAAGATAATCAAATAGAGAAAATAATAAAAAATAAAAAAACTAGAGATAAAAACAAACACTGATAATGAAAAGGTTGAAGACATCATATTAACACATACATTTGAGTGAATATTCTTTTATAATTTTTTGAAAACCAAAAAATTAAATAAATGAATAAGAGAAATATATATTGACAGAAGATTCAAGGAAAAAAGAAAAAAGGAGTTACTGGTGATGGTGGTGGTGGGTAATAAGAAACTGAATAATAATTATATGCTGAGTGGTGGTTTTGAAAAGTTTCCTGGAATTGTTGTCAGATTTAGTGACAATTCAATGTTCTGGTTGTAAAAAATTATGAAATGTAGAGTAGAAAGTTGTTCATGTGTAGTATATCTCTGTGACAGAATTGAAATCAAGCAGACATATTTCAAATAGGGGGTGAGGAAAAAAAAAGCCAAACAAGCAGGAGATTATTCTATAAGACTCTAGAATAATCAAATAAAATACTAAATCATTGAAGTTGATATTTTTATTGGTTCTTTTCCTTCTGTTTTATTTTTGTTATTTTTTTCTCTTTTATATTCATGTTAAGGCATGCAGTGAATATTTAAAAACATGAATTACACTTAAATTGATTTAGTTACCTAGATGAGGTAGTCATCTATGAGACTTTTACACCTATTTCTTGCTGAAGAAATGTCTGAAAGTTGTTTGTTAAATCCCATACAATATAAAATGTGAACTACAGTAGCTGTAATATTGCTTTCAAATTTGAGCACAAGGCCAGCAAGTTAGGGGAGGGAGTAAGTCAATGACATCAATCCCAAAAGGATGAAAGGCAAAGTTACCCTTGGTGTAATTTGAACTTAGAATGTAAGACAGACAAAATGCTACTATGCATTTTACCCAGAGTTTTAACAATTCTGCCAGCTTGCTGCCTTAGTAGTAGATAAATTTTGTTATAAGAAATTAAAAATAAATAGAAGAAATATCTAGTGTTCATTGTGGAAATTAATTAACAAAGATTTTCAATGAAATAAATGACAATTTGTTTCATAATAAAATACATTTCTTTACACAAATCATTGTTTATTCTTTATCCTTTACTTGTTTCAGTCATTAGACTGCGGTCTGCTGGGGCACTGTCTTGAAAGATTTAGTTAAACTAATCGACCCCAGTACCTAGTTTTAAGCCTGGTATTTATTCTATCAGTCTGTTTTGCTGAACCACTAAGTTATGGGGGTGTAAAGAAACAAACACCAATTGTGAAGTGGTGGTGGTAGACAAACACATACACAAATACACACATCTGGCTATATTTATATATATGTATGCGTAAGTATATATGTGTGTGTGCGTGCGTACGTGTGTATATATCTATATCTATACACGCATGCACAACAAGCCTCTTTTATTTTCCATCTATTAAAGCCACTCTCAGGGCTTTGGTTGGCCCAGAGCTATTGGAGAAGACATTTACCCAAAGTATCATGCTGTGGAACTGAACCTGGAATCATGTGGTTGGGAAGCAAACTTCTTACCACACAGCCACACTTGTGCTTGTTTGTTATTTGTCTAATAAAAATCAAATTTCAACCCTTTAGCATTTAAACTAGCCCTATCCGGCTCAAATATTCTTCTTGATTTATGTTCAAATCAGCTAGATCTGGCCTCTTACAACTATCCTACAATATCATTCCTAAAGTAAAGAGTCACATCATTGAAATCATAAAGCTACAAAACCATACATGAGTAATTCAAAATAATGTAAATATATAAGCATTATATTTGCTAGAGTATTCTAAATGCTAAAGAGTTAAACATTTCAAACTTTTTCTAACTCACTCAGTCTTTTGTATATGTGTGTGTATGCTTGTTCATATCTCTCTCCTCGTATGCCATATATGCACATGTCAGTAATCATAGACTTCATTCTCAAAGTCTGAAGATCTATGAATTTTCTTTGAAAAGATATAATAATGGTATCATGTTGGCTTGTGCTGATTTATTTGCAGTTTACCCTGCTAGTTTGATGCTTTCCTAAGCTTACCATTGAGGCAATGGGCCAATTTAACTCTCAGGCTGAGGGACTGGTTCATGAAGCATTTGGGCGTGTCTGCACTTTGGTGGACTTGTGTAACATATGTGTGGGGTCCAGCCTTTGTTCAAGTCCTGTATACTTTAACTATAGGAATATCTTTGATTATTTGACCTACTACTGGGGCTCTTGGCAGATACTAAGTTACTATCATCCCAGGCTAAAGTGAACTTAGTAGTGGTAACTAAGTGGTAACTATTTATTCCTCAAAACCTTTGAGCTGGTTTCTCAACTGACACACATACACACACACAAGACATATGAAGTTCTGTCTGCACACCTAATATTTAATGCTAAAAAGTTAATCATCTGTATAATTCATTTCTTTTTTTATGTCACTTCTCTCCACGTATTTGTCAGTTTCTGAATGTTAGATGTCCTTAGCTTTTGAATTAAAGTACACATATACTTTAATTAAAATATATATATATATGCTTCACTGAATGTGCAATGTCAGTGTGAATGTATGACAGAGTGTGAGCGTCTTGAAAGAAAAGTTGGGCATAATTGGGCATCAGAAGTGGTGTGCAAGAGAGTTGACTGCATTGATATGGTCATGTGGTGCGTATGGATGAGGACAGATGTGTAAGGAAGTGCCAGTCTCTAACTGAAGAGGGGACCTGTGGAAAAAGTAGACCCAGAAAGACATGGGATGAGGTGGTGAAGCATGAACTTTGGACCTCATGGTAGTGATGACAAGTGACTGAGACCTTTGGCAATATGCTATACTTGAGAAGACTCATCAAGCCAAGTGAAATCATTGTTGTGGATGATGCCAATGTCATATAACTGGTACCCATGCTGGTGGCATATAAAAGCACCTGTGCAGGTGGCATGTAAAATGCACCCATTACAGTGGTTGGCATTAGGAGGAGCATCCAGCTGTAGACACCATACCAAATCAGACTGGAACTTGGTGCAGCACTCCGACTCACCAGTTCCAGTCAAACCATCTAACCCATGCCAGCATGGAAAGCAGATGATAATGATGGTGATATATAAAATTCATTTTCTTTATCTTCCCTGCTGTTATATTTACCAATCACCAACAAAACAAAAATAGCTTTTCTTGTTATCAAAGAAGTCGCTGTGACTCTAGGCCAGAAAGTCAAGCAATTAATCAAGCTATCATACATAATTTAAACTGAGGCACCCAATTTTAGAGTAGATGGTTGTATATGTTGTATATATTCACCAGTATTTATTGAGCATTCTAACTATGATCATCATGTCTCTAACAGGTACAGTATTTAAAGTGTATTTTCCTTTGACAACTAATATTGGTGTGGGTTTACAACCCTTCAAAAGAGACTGATAGAATAAGTACCAGGCTTAAATTAAGATAATTACTAGGGTTTATTCATTTAACTACATTTATTCAGGTTGTGTTTCAGCATGGCCACAGTCTAATGACTGAATCAAGTAAAAAGACAAAAAAAAAATATGACAACAGAGACAATTTAAGGAAGATTTGACTGCTATTTCTAGCAGTTCTTGATTATGTTGTATTGTGGAAACTGAATTTTGTGGTACACAATAAAGTGTTAAATCCTTAATCTTTATTTTTGTCTTACTTCCATTGATATAATCAATTTCTACCTGAACATTTTGACATTTTTCAAACATTACTGTGCTTTAGCATCAAAAAGAAAATAATTAAAAATGGGAATATTTGCTATTTATTTATTTATTTATTTATATGCTTTCACACATCACTCTGATTTTAAAATAATTCATTTAATTAATAGCTCTCACTGCTAACTATCACAGCCATTTTCTACTAACAAATTTCATAGAGTTTCTTTCTTTTCTTTTATTCTTAGAAGTGTACCCAGCTATGTTATTGGTTACTCATATTGAATACATGAGATGCTCTCAAATAATTAAGATGTATTAGGTCATCTGGCATTTGTGTTTTCTAAATTATTACTATTCATTCAGTTGATGTTACCGTCTGGTTTCATGTTATCACTTTAAACTGCCATTTCATTAGGCGTCTTTCACAGTTAAGCATCTGTGCTGTTGAACAGTTTATAAACACTTGTCCATATGTTCATCAAATACAAAAGAAAAAAAAAAAACAACGCAAAAACAAAATGAGCAAAAAAAAAATAATAAAGCTTACGATGGGGGATGAACTCACCAGAAGCTTCACACATATTTGCATTTTCACAAAATAGAATATCAATCAATAGAAGTAGAATGTGTGTGGAACAATTTTGGTATTCTTTTATTATGGCCTTCATTACATTTTTTTGTGTGTTTTTTATTATTATTTCTGACTAGCCTATTTTATCAGATACTTTATCCAAATAAATTATACTAAAGCACAAAGCCATTTCTTGTTACATGATTTCAGGCAAAAAAATAAAAAATGCATTAAAAAGTCATAAAAAAAAACAAATGAAGAAAACAATAGATGACTGCATGCTATTATAAATATTATTATTATTATTTCCATGGCTAAAGGATGGCTAATAGAGCAAAGGCAAAACTCATTCCAGTATTTAGTTATGTCAGTCTATATTCTGAATTTTAACCTTACTGGGTTCAACTCTTTTATGAAATCATTGTTGCCATTTTTACATCTGTGTTTTATGTGCTGGCATGGGTTAGATGAGATAACTGTAGATTGTGGTGGGGGAGACTGTGAGTCAATAAAATCAACCCTAGTAATTGACTGGTACTTTATTTTAACAATCCCAAATGATAAAAAATTAGTTGACCTCAGCAAAATTTGAACTTATAAATCAAAGAACCAGGACAAATATCTCAAAGAATTTTTGTTGGAAGCTCTACTTCTACCAATCCACTGCACTGTAATAATTTGTAATGTGCGTACAGGGTCAAAAATCTAGAGGGAGGTGTTAGTCAATTAAATCAACTTTAGGAATTGACTAGTCATTTATTTTATCAACCCCCAGAAAGCAAAGTTGACCTCAGTGAGATTTGAACTTAGAACATAAAGATCCAGAGCAAGTATTACAACTGACACTTTGGCAATTCTACCAAAACACAAAAATAAACATAGAATATAATTCTACACCAAATTTGTTGAAATTAAAAAAATAAAATATTTAAGTGGTGTTCTATATAATTGAATGGTTATAAAATATGAAGTGATAAAACTCTAAGACAGTGGTTCTCAACCAGGGTCCACATGACCCTTGGTGGGGGGTCCATATAAAATTTAGTTGTTAAAAATTATGTGCAATAGATCAGTTATACTTCTACAATACATCAAATATTTTAATTTTCTATACAATTTTTTTATAGGCACAGGTATGACTATGGTAAGAAGCTTGCTTCCTGACAGTGAGCTGGCAGAAACATTAGCATGCCGGGCAAAATACTTAACGGTATTTCGTCTGCTGTTACGTTCCAAGTTCAAATTCCGCTGAGGTCAACTTTACCTTTCATCCTTTCGGGGTCGATAAATTAAGTACCAGTTATGTACTGGGGTCAATGTAATCGACTTCATCCCTTTGTCTGTCCTTGTTTGTCCCCTCTATGTTTAACCCCTTGTGGGCAATAAAGAAATAAGAAGCTTCCTTCCCAACTACATGGTTCTAGGTTCAGTCCCATAGCATGGCAAACTGGGCCAGTATCTTCTACTATAGTCTTGAGCTGACCAAAGCCTTGTGGGTAGATTTGGTAGATTGAAACTTAAAGAATCCTGTCATGTGTGTGTGTGTGTGTGTGTGTGTATCTTTGTGTCTGTGTTTGTACCCCCATCACTGCTTCACAACCAATGATGGTGTGTTTACATCCTTGTAACTTAGCTGTTCAGCAAAAGAGACTAATTGTATAAGTACTAGGCTGAAAAAAATAAATCCTGGGGTCAATTTCTTCAACTAAAACCCCTCAAGGCAGTGCCCCAGCATGGCTGCAGTCAAATGACTGAAACAAGTAAAAGAATAAAAGAATAATTCCTAATAATATACTCTTACTCTTTTACTTGTTTCAGTCATTTGACTGCGGTCATGCTGGAGCACCGCCTTTAGTCGAGCAAATCGACCCCAGGACTTATTCTTTGGAAGCCTAGTACTTATTCTATCAGTCTCTTTTTGCTGAACCACTAAGTTACGGGGACGTAAACACACCAGCATTGGTTGTCAAGTGATGTTAGGGGGACAAACACAGACACACAAACATACACACACACACACAC
>NC_068982.1:59977786-59983606 GCF_001194135.2 Octopus bimaculoides | reverse complement strand
ATATATATATATATATATATATATATACACATATATACGATGGACTTCTTTCAGTTTCCGTCTACCAAATCCACTCACAAGGCTTTTAGTTGGCCCGAGGCTATAGTAGAAGACACTTGCCCAAGATGCCACGCAGTGGAACTGAACCCAGAACCATGTGGTTGGTAAGCAAGCTACTTACCACACAGCCACTCCTACGCTATATAAAAAATATAATGGGACCTTTTAAAACTTCAAATGGTTACGAGGGTCCAGTAGAGCAAAATAGGAATCAAAGGGGTCCACAGGCAAAGGGGTCAAGAACCACCGCTCTAAGCTTATTGTTTAATTTTATTTCTAATGGATTCAAACACAATTTGACTACTTGGGATTAAGATTGAACTTGTTTCTTCAGTACAGAGAATACTAATTATAGTCTTAACCACAAGGTTACACACAAATTCAGCTCTATCACATTTCAATACTTTTACTTTAGTCATTGAATATAAACAGCATTGATAGTGAGTGTTTAGTTATCTATAAATTAAGTATGGCTGGGCAGGCAGCTCGATAAATAGAGATTCTTCAACTAGTGACATGCAATCATCACATTAAAGTAAAATTCTGCATAAGTCCAGCAATGTAGAATTGATAGTTTGTGAGAATTGATACTTTAGTTCATTGTTGAAGCCTGACTTAGCTGACCTGACAGTCTAACTACCTTATTGATGACCAGTATCTCTTGTCCAAATTTTCTGGCTCACATCCAACTGGAGCTGACAAAATTGTATTCATGCAACTTTACAGAATTGCTGTTGACATACATTAAAGTGTACCACATTGATTTTCTTCAAATCAGATATAATACTGACAATAAAAAGCAAATGTGCATTATAGTAGAGTGCATACATAAACTTATATATGTACACACACACATATAGCAATGTATATATATATATATATATACAAACAAATATATACATACATACACACATGTATGTGTGTATGTGTGTTTCTCATATTTACATATCAGAATATACATGCAAACACAATTTTCCAAACATACATGGACATAAACCCTGACACATTTGTATATCATCTCTCTCTCTCTCTCTCTCTCATTCTCTCTCTCTCTCTCTCATTCTCTCTCTCTCTCTCTCTCTCTCTCTCTCTCTCTCTCTCTCTCACATTCTCTCTCTCCTTCTTTCACTGTCTTTGTTTCAAAAAAGGCACACAAATACTTGTAGACCAAATAAGCCCCAAACAAAACAAATAAATTTTTTCAGACTGAGGAAGATGAAAAAGAGGTGGGGAGGTGGAAAGAAAAAAAAAATGTAATCACTAATGTCACTTTGCATGAGAATGTAACCAGTCAATGAGCTTTGAGGCAACTGGATCTGTGAAAAAAACCAGTTTGTTCATACTTTCCTATTTTGTTCTCTCTTCTCCTCCTTTTTTTACTTTTAAATTTATTTCCTGTTACGAGTTTTACCAATAAGGACAAATTTATAGAGCTTGCACAGTGAGTCCTACCATTAAACCGAGCAGGATGTTGTCACAAATTTTTGAACTTCCACCTGATTAGATCCTCTATCATTTTGCATGTGTGTATGTATATATATATGGGTATATATATATATATATATGTGTGCATGTATATATCTGTGCATGTGTACATATTAATCTATATTAGTGTATTTGAAAGGTGGTTTTGTTGCAAAGAACAAAATAATATTAAAACGAATGTTTTTGGCAACAAATGGGATGTGTTGACTAAGCAAAAAATAATGATGATGAGGATGATGATGATGATGATGATAATTGTGGCAATTAGGGGCCTCAGACATAATCACCACTCCTTGCTATTCAGTGGTTTGCCTCATCCAGTTCTTAATATTATTGCTCCATCCTCATCTTTGTTACTTACATGTACTCTTTTTCCATTCACCCATCCCCTGATGATGTGAATACGCAAGATCTTGACCCACAGCACATACCCATAGCATATCATCTTGAATTTCCTCATTGATAAGAGGCATATCTGAGATCTGTATCGTATGCAACTGGACAATTTGAATAGAATTTATGTTTTTTGCTAAAGAATACATACTTGATAATAAAATTTAAGGTAGTAGCTCCTTGTATAATTCTATGTTATACATATAGCTAGATCTATTAGCATGTGTGTAAAGAATATCAGTGACAATCCTACAAGACACAATGGAAGGTGGATGAAATCAAGGAAGGCTGAGAAAAGATGGGCTGGTAACATTAATGAGTGGACAAGCCTCAATTTTGCCAACTCAAAGAGAGCAGCAGAAGACCAAAGAAAAGTGGCAAAATCTGGTTGTGACATCATCAATGAATGCCCCATTGACCACACAGTCAAGGGCTAGGAATAAAGAACATGAAATGAAGTGACTGGGATTAACCACAAAATGAATCTCCTTGATTGATGTAGGGCTTGGTTATTAGGTAAAAGGTTTTTGACTAAAGACTGAAGACCCTTTGTGGATAAGTATTTTTCTGGTCTCACTTAATCTTTTGGTGTAGATTACAAATATATTCTACATGTTTGGTATTCAATGATATTGATTAAAAGGATATTATAAAAAATTGTTATGCTTAACAACTGGTTTTCCAGTGACATTCCATGGAATGTGTAGAGTCTGTGGACCACACAAAGTAGCCACTTTATATGCATGTGTTTGCTGTAACTGAAAGCATGTTACATTTAAAGAAAGTAGTGGCCATATAGGGAAGCCAAAATCCATGCTGTGCCTCAGTAAAATTCTTTTCTAATATCAACTGATTTATCATATCTTAAATAAACTTAGATTTTCTGAAGAGTGCTACGTTGATTGTCAAATTCAAGCTTTCTACAAAAAACATTACTGATGTGTACACTAGTTCCTTAACCTGTCAGAAACGAAGCCACTTTAAAAAGTTAATTTTATGATAAATTTCTCAAATTAATCTCCAGACATTTCTCTTATATAATTTCATATGTTAGACTTGTTTTGGTTGAATTCAATATTCTTCCAACTATGGCTTGAGGTAGGCATTAACATTGGAAAGTTAACATAATAATGGTTATTATTCTTAAACTACAACTTAATCGGGACCAATATCATAAATTTCAACCAAAAAGAAAAACTTTACAAAAATATCAAGAAAAAAAAAATTCAAAAATTTCATTAAAGAATTTTTTAAACGATTCTATTTAGCAGTTTTTATTAATTGAATTTATTTATATTGTTTCATTAAATGCCAGTGAGTCTTCTAAAGAACATAATGCATTTAGAACAGTCAGAATAAAGCAGCGTTTAGAATGATCTGCAGGTGGAGCCAGAAGCCAGCTGTTTAATTAGTCATCATATTCATCATGCAATGAAATAAAGCAAGTCTTGTTTTTAGGCCATTCTTTTTTACCTGTGCACTGTTTTCTTTTGTTTATTTTACATTTGATTTGGAATTTATACATAATCAAATTGACTTTCCCAATAAAATAAGAATTTTAGTTCATATTATTATTGTCAGTTTTTGGTTCCCTAACTGTGTTGTTAGGCTCTTGCAATTTGCTATCTTTCGATAAAGGAAAATAGATTAAAACTATCAAGTTATATTGTTTTCATATCTGTCAACAGAATTATAGACCTATTTGTAGAAGGGAGACAATGTATGTATACATATCTACAAAAGTACACACACACACAAGCATACACACACAAATACAGATATTTACATACATATTCCACTGTATAAATCCTTCCTTCTAAATAAACAATTTATTGTTGTTATTGTTCAGATGCTGTACATTTTAATATATAATGATTATATGGAATTCTAACTCACTACTCTGTGAGTTAAAAATCCAACCAGGGTCAACTTCACCTTTAATCATTTTGGGGTTAATAAAATAAAGTACTAGTAAAACACTAGGGTTTATGTAATCAGCTCACCCCAAAATTGATTGAAGATTCTGTTAGTGTTACAACTGAGACAAACAAAGTAGACTCCATAGATTTATAAAAATCTTGTACCTTGTGAACTATCAGAGATGGAGGTCATTGTGAAGTGAGAATCAAACAAGACTGTCAAGATTGTAGCTATTTTGTTGTGCATATAAGTGTTTGTTTAGATTAGATGGAAATGATATTTAGGAGAGATACTTTGCACTGTAGTTCTGGTTTGTTGTTAATGTCTGGATATTTGTGGGAACCAGAGTGAACAATAGCAATGAGTTGTGCTTTTCTTGTGTTGAGATCAGCCCTAATCATGAATTTCTATGATTAAAGATATTCCAGAGATGTCTTTCTTGCTACTTTTCATATCTAGTACTATATTCTTCAAGGAACCTTTAATCTTTTGAAATGGTTTGGTATTATTTGAAGGAGATTTGGTTGCTAATTCTAGCATATATAATCTGACACACTGAGATCTCTTTATTGATATGTTTACTTATAGTTAAAAAAATGTGGAATGTTTAAAAATTTAGCATGTTATTCTTGTGCAACGAGAGCTGCTAATATTCTTTCAAGATTTTCCAAGTCATTTGGAATATTAGGAGACCATTAACTGAGACACAATGACCACAGCTGAGCAAGGATATTAACAAGTTGAACAGTGGACAATGTGGTCCATCCTATATAGACATGCTGGATATAGCTTGTTATATGTGAAGTTGTTCAGACCCAAGTCAGCCCTAATGTGACAGGCCTATGGTCAAAGATGTTCACTCTGTAACCATTCTGTCTTTCATTCAGACATAATGTAGTATCAAGGCCTATGTTATCCAAAGTGCTTTTCCATTTTTAAGGCAGTAAGGCATGATCTGAGGGTAATTTGGATGGTGTATCTAGCAGTTTGAGCAACCATATAGTGGTTGCCTCATTGGTCCATAACTTGTGAAGCAGTACAGGTAAGCAGCATTAACGCCATTAGCAGGAGTCATTTATCATCTCCTCAATCTGTGTTAGTTGTTCTGATTTACATAAATTCCACAGTGTATCACATTCAACTACTGCTTCACTGCTTTTCAGTTGATATCAGTCTGTCATCTTTCATGCTGTACCAAATATATGATGATGAGGATTAACATGTGTATTACAACCATGATCATGATGATAATGATGATGCTGATGGACATCATCATCATGATTTACATCAACACATGTTGATACATATGATTATTATCATTACCATTTGGTCATGTTTAACTTTTGTGCGTATATATATGCGATGGACAGATATTTTGTTTGACAAATGTTTTCATAACTGGATGTTGTACTAATTGTAGGTTTTGGCTGCATATAGTTATTATACTTGAGAGAGGTCATCACTCACTCTCAGAAATTTAATTCATGACGAGGTTTTATTCTATTTTGCAATAAATGCTCTCCTAAATCAGTTGCCATTTTCAACAGCAGACTTTGTCCTTTTTGCGTGGTTATATATATCAGCCATGTAACAGTACATATGCTTTTCTTAGACAATTCTTTTCCCTCTCTCCAGACATTTTCCTCTTTCTGATGAAGAGCCATGTTCGAAACAAACATCACATACCATCTTTCTTCCATCTTAAAATTTCTCTGAGCATCAAGCTAATACATTCATTGGGTACATCCTTGAAGACTTTTGTTGTTTTTCTTGTTTTTGTTTTTCTGATTTGAATATATATATATATATATAGTTCAAAAACACAATAACAAAAAAACAAAAAAACAACAAAGTGAGGACGTGATATGGATAGTATTATTGGACGCTCAGGAAAGGAAAGAGAGAGTGTATGACGTTTCGGGCGTAGCCCTTCGTCGGAAAGATGGAAAGTTCGGAGAATGG
>NC_068982.1:59965464-59972152 GCF_001194135.2 Octopus bimaculoides | reverse complement strand
TATATATATATATATATATATATATATTCATGCTCGACCATGCACACCATGCTCTTAGTCATTTCTTATTTCTTACTGAGAGCTGCCCCTTCCATAAACTGGTGTTCACATGTCAATAGGCTTAGTTTTTATGGCTGGATGCCTTTCCTTTCACCAACCATTTCAAAGTATGTACTGAGTGTTCTTCTTACACTGCACAACGACTCTTGTCTTATATTTGTAAATGAGTGCCACTGTCCAGCAAGCAGCGTCCAGTGTCTCTAATCTTTTAGGTTTTGTCAAGGAGAAATATGACCTTGCCTAAAAACAAATAAGGCTCAGTGATAGGAATGGCATCCAGCAGGTGAAAATGCTCCTCAGCAATAATTCAGTCTTTCACATGTGAGCATGGAAAAGTGGACATTAAATCAATGATAACGATTTATATACCTTATATCATCATCATTTAATGTCCACCTTCCATGCTAGCATGGGTTGGACGATTTGATTGAGGAATGGCGAACCAGAAGGCTGCACCAGATTCCAATCTGATTTGGCAGAGTTTCTACAGCTGGATGCCCTTCCTAACGCCAACCACTCCGAGAGTGTAGTGGGTGCTTTTACATGCCACCAGCACAAGGGCCAGTCAGGTGGTACTGGAAATGGCCATGCTCAAAATGGTGTTTTTTACGTGCATTTGGGTGGCTATGTGAATCAGCATGGGAGAGGAGAGGCATTAGGCTGGGTACCAAGCTGTACTGCCTATACTGCTGTGCGCCTGTGCGTCTTGGATGGTTTATGAGTACCAAATGAGCTGTCAGAGAAAGCTGTTGAAAATCACCTGGCAAGACAAGGTCTCAGACACTGGTGTCCTCTCTCGAGTCGATCTGCCAAGCAGCTACATGCTAATGAGGAGAGTGCAGGTTAGGTGGGCAGGCCACCTTGTTCAAATGCTTGACACAAGACTGTTTTACAGTGAATTGGCAGAAGGCAAGCACTCTCAGGGTGGGCAGAAAAATCACTTCAAGATACACTTAAAGCTTTGCTGAAGTGCTTTCAGATGAACTCCGACAACTGGCAAATGCAGTCACAGGACTGCCCTGCGTGGCATAGCTGCACCAACAGAGGTGCCACCTCCTATGGACAGAACAGGATTGCGGGAGCACAAAAAAACCTGAGGTGTGAAAAGTCCAGAACCAACTCCTTGCCTTCAATTCCAGCAGACCACCAGTGCCTGAACTGCAGCAGAAACTTCAGAGCTTGCATCATCCTGATCAGTCACAGACGGTTGTACTGTGACCCTTCTTCTTCTCCTATGTGATATCCTGATCCTCATCAACAATGAAAGAAGAACATTATAATTATATATACATTGTCAATGATAATTAATTCTATGTAATTGAATGCTTTCTAAAATAAACATATATTTCCTTTTAATGGCTCCAAGGTAGCTTCAAGATGTTGGACAAGCACTTACTTCTGAGTACACTGCTTCTTAGAGCAGAAATAGCTTTAACCTTCCCTGACCTGGGCCCCTGAGTTTAACGTTATCCTCCACCTGGGATCGCGAGCAAAAAAAAAAAGAATAATTGTATAAACAACTCAAGAGTAATGATTGCAGGCCAGGAGTGGCTTTATAGTAAGTAGCTTGCTTATGAACCACATAATTCTGGGTTCAGTCCCACTGTGTGGCACCTTAGGTAAGTGTCTTCTACTATAGCCTGAGGCTGACCAAAGCCTTGTGAGTGGATTTGGTAGACGGAAACTGAAAGAAGCCTGTTGTATGTGTGTGTGTGTGTGTTTGTGTGTCTGTATTCTCCCCCCCCCACCAGTGTTGCTTGACAACCAATGCTAGTGCATTTACACCCCCATAACTTAGTGGTTTGGCAAAGGAGACTGATAAAATAAGTTCTAAGCTTAAAGAGAATAAGTCCTGGGGTTTGATTTGTTTTACTAAATGTGGTGCTCCAGCATGGCTGCCGTCAAATGACTGAAACAAATAAAAGAATAGACTAATAAACACAATCGGCTGCATCTTCTTTATTACTACTTTAGCAGGAATCTGGCAGAGGTGATGCTTAACATATTCCTGCTATGGCAGGAATATGGTATGACAGGGTTAAACTAATCAAGTTGGTTACATAATTCCTTGTCATTCAATAATTTATACATACATCATTATCATCATCATTTAAAATCCGTTTTCCATACTGGCATGGTTGGACAGTTTGACAGAAGCTGGCCAACTGGAGGGCTGTCCAGACTCCATTTGTTTGTTTTGGTATGGTTTCAACAGCTAGATGCCCTTCTTAATGCCAGTCACTTTACAGTGTGTGCTGGGTACCTTTTACATGCCACCGGCATGAGTGCATTGATATGGCATCAATATGAATGCCTTTGACACGGAACTTGCAACTTCAAGACAAAAACTGGAAAAGCGATACATTTATACATATAATACTCTAAGGAAGATGCTTTAGTACATACAAACACAAGAAAAAGTATTTAATATAGCCTGTAAAATGATATATTTAACAGAAGTTGAAACCTTATTGATATAACTCAAGGTTTCACCTTCATGTTATAGAAGTCTCAACTTCTATTATATATCTATAGCTATTTACCTATCTGCCTTACCCTCTCTATTTGTCTATCTCTGTCTGTATGAATATTTGTCTGTCTGTTTTGCACTCTACATGTGTATGTATGTATGTACATCTGCATTTGGTTATATGTATGTATAATTTGTTTTGTAAAGAACTCCAACATACATTGTCTGTGTGTGTGTAAGGGTTTTAGGTCTTTGAAATTATCTTAAATAACCAATTGGGTCTTATTATTAACTATTGAATTATTATAATTTTATTACATAATTTCCGAATTATTATATTTTACAAAATATACAAGATAATTACTATCAGAATGTCAATTCTGAGTTCAGTCTTATGATTAACCTTACCTTTCATCCCTGTTCTGGACCAATAGAATAAATAAAACTAAGTTATGTTCAGTTCATTACAAAGATATAATTGTATCTCTCCAAGCAACATTAATCAGTTTTAATTTTATAATACATAATTATAGTTATGAGCTGCCCTTTGGCAAAACATAGCATCTGTTCAGCAACCCTGTCAAGGGTATGGTGAAGTCGTGGGACTGCAGCATGGCTGATTGTGAAGAGCCAGTGAAAGAGCCTGAGTCAATAGTGCTTCTTACATTGATGCTGAGTGGAAGAATCCTAGAAGCTCTATCAAGAGAGTAACTGCAAAGCATCCATAGGGGTGGCATCCATGGTTGTGTAATCAGCTAATGAAAGATCCACTATGATTCAAGTCTGTGGACTCTATCCCCATGACCCTCTTTGCAGTAATGAGTGGGGTGGCGACTGAGAGTCATGGGAATCTGTGTAAGTAGCATGATTGAGATGATGATAATGATGACATAATTATAAAGAATAATGTCTTGTGTATGTCTCATTTTTCATTACTACATAAATTGACCTGTGTCGGACATTATATTAATCTGCTAAGGTGGTCTGTTTTGAAATAAATCTCGAGAAGAATAAGATAATTTATGCTGGTAATTATGTTTACAGACAAATTTGTGGTCAGAATTTAGAAAAATCTATCAGAACTTTTCAGAAATTATGTAGATATGTTGCTGAATGTATTTGTTTGTTTTGTGTGGTTTTGCGATTCATGTTAAATGGCTTAGTTTATATTTAAAATATTTAACCCTTTTATCTGATTTACATCAATAAAATGACAATCTCCTATGTACATGAGCATACTGAAGCTAATTGTTGTTGCATACTAATGTTTTGGGCTTGTGATAAAGAACACAAATTCAACAAATAATTTTTTCTTGTACATATCAATGCAACTGAATGAGAGAATGCAAACATAACATTTTTCATATAAAAGTGAATATCTTTTTTCTTCTGAGAAAACAAAAAAAATTACAAACTTAATTTTATCTTTATTAAGCATAAATTTTATGCAACTCATTTGATTTCAAAACAAACTAATTAGAAAAGACATACTGTTTTTATCTAATGTATGTCTGCTATATCTGTTATTCAACTGTAAATGTCAAGACTATGGCTTTGTTCTTCATGCTATTACAAAATCAAGTCCAACTGTTTGTTACTCACTTTTGTATTTTATACAGCTATTCATGAAATTCTCTTCTGCCACATCTGCATTTAATGAACTGTTTTAATTATAAAATATCATGATAGATATTCATCTCGACAGTTTAAATTATGCAGTCTCATTTCTGTGCATGTTTTCTTCTGCTCACAAAACTTTTATTCCTTCCTTTTTCTTTAACTTTTTTTCCAACTTGTTTTATTTTTAGTGTGCAAAAGAAAAAAAAAACATCTTACAATTATAAAAAAATGCTAAACCAAAAACAAACCGAAATTATAATGATAGCAAAAATATATACCTCATGTTTCTGATAAAAGTTTTATCTGCAAGTTGGTCCAACTATTGCAGTGATGTATGTTTACTTTACACTAACATACATCCTAGTTTATTGTAATTCCTTCTTATTATATACAACTTTAATCTTTTGCATTACTAACAGATCCATCGTGAGATTATTTGCTTTGTCAAAGTTATTTATTAAGCTTAAATGGATAATTGATATATAGTTACCTAACAGCTTATGGTACACATTTAAAATATGTTTTAATATCAGCTTTCTTAAGCAATAATTCTTTTTATAATCATTATGTATATTTTCATTAAATGTTTACCTTTAAAAAAACCACCAGTAATGTTCGTTTAATATTTAAATAAATACATAGTGTTTACTTCATGTAGAAGCTACATTGCTTAGTAATAGCATAAGAAATGAAACTACCATCAGTTTTAAGTTTTTGTATAGCTCGAAACTAGTACTCATATACGGGATGTACCAGAAAGATTTATCCATTGATATTTCTTAATTATCCAAAATAAAGTTAGGGTAGAATAATAAAATTCGGCACACACATTCTAATGTAAATTGCCAATCCATTGCAAGAATTACATTTCAAAATGACCACCTTTTGTCTTGATCATAGCCTGCAAATGAGTGGTCACTGAGTTGCATGAGTGCTGTACCACCTCTTCATCCAACTTGACCCATGAAGACAGAAGGGTTTTCTTCAGATCTGATACATTTTAACAGGAGTGAGGAGCAGAACTATTACTCTCTAAGATAGACCAGGTAGCAAAGTCCATGAGATTGATGTCTGGACTTGAGGGAGGCCATATCATCTTGTCCCAAACCCCACTGAAATGGTCTTTGCACCACTTTTGTGTCAAATTGGATGTGTGGGACCGAGTCCAGTTTTAAGTGAAGTTGTAATGGTTACCAAAGATTTCTGTGACCCCGGGTAACACTTTCTCATCCAACATTTCCACATAAACTTCACTGTTGATCTTGATGCCAGCATTGATGAAGATCAAGGGAGACTTGGGCCCATCGGATGCACCTGCGGTCTACACCATGAGTGAGCTGGCTTCTGATGGCTTAAATGACTCCTGCATTATGTGCATTAAGCCTGTCATTCTGCCTGTTGGTAACTGCCTCCATGGTGAAGATCTTGTTGGACCAGATCAACATTTTGTTAGAGGTGTACTTCATCTTAGCTAACATGGTTTTACTCCTTTCCAGTCGTTTTTACTTGGAAGCTGCTGAAATTAACTGTTGGGATTGTTTCTTATATGCAGTTAGCTTTAAATCCTCTTTAAAAATCCTATTCCATGACAATTTTTAAATATCAAGAGCTTTTGCAGTTTGTCTTGCCCTCCAGTAGGGATTTTGGTTCACTTGTTTCTTCACAGCTTCAACAGTTTGGTACGAATTGATTGTTTCCTACCAAGAAGTAGTGGCAGACTCCATATATCGTTTCCAGGTATTGAACACTGTTTTACAGAACATATTCAATTGTTTTATGTCCTTGTTGCTCACTCCAACTCTTTTCAAAGTGATAATCTGGTCATGTTTTGCTTTTGATGCCATGTTTGTTTATAAACTAGTTAAAGACAAACGAAATAATAGACACATGAACAAAAGACATGCAAATCTTTATGTAAAATGTAGATAATATAACCTGAACCGATATTCTTTAGGAAGTGTTTTAAACATGGGTAAATCTTTCAGGGACACCCTGTAATGGATGTTCTAGTTATTCTTTTATTCTTTTATTTGTTTTAGTTATTTGACTGTGGCCATGCTGGAGCACTGCCTTGAAGGGTTTTAGTAAAACAAGTTGACCACAGGACTTATCTATTTTAAGCCTAGTACTTATTCTATTGGTCTCTTTTGCTGAAATACTAAGCCACGGGGATGTAAATACACCAATACCTGCTGTCAAGTGGTGATGGGGGACAAACACAAAGACATGTGGCTGTGTGGCAAGTAGCTTGCTTACCAACCACATGGTCCCGGGTTCAGTCCCACTGCGTAGCATCTTGGGCAACTGTCTTCTACTATAGCCTCGGGCCGACCAAAGCCTTGTGAGTGGATTTGGTAGACGGAAACTGAAAGAAGCCCGTCGTATATATGTATATATATGTGTGTGTTTGTGTGTCTGTGTTTGTTCCCCTAGCATTGTTTGACAACCGATGCTGGTGTGCTTATGTCCCCGTAACTTAGCGGTTCAGCAAAAGAGTCCGATAGAATAAGTACTAGGCTTACAAAGAATAAGTCCTGG
>NC_068982.1:59957167-59964797 GCF_001194135.2 Octopus bimaculoides | reverse complement strand
ATATATATATGTGTGTGTGTGTGTGATAGCTAATAAAATATTTATGTAAGTGTGATGTTGATAGTCACCAAGTATTGAAGAAATCTGAATTGTAAACTCCAGCTTGGTAATGCAGAGGTAGAAAGGCAGCATTAAGAACAATTGTCATGAAATGGATATAGACGTTCAAGGCAGACAAACAGTAGCAGCGATAAGAAATGTATTTATATGAACAGTTGTATACATAAATTACATAATGTAACCAAGTTTTATCTTTACAGCTGTTTCAGATAATCAATGTCTGGTTGATATAACCATGCATATTATACAAGGAAATCCAGTATTGTAGGTATAAATAACAGCAAAGGGAAAAATCAACAAGCATGGATTTTAATAGCTCTGTTCAATGAAGTTACACTATTCTCTTCAGAAGAGTAAGGCAAATCATTTGATAAGGATATTGTTATTTTGCTGCATAGAGCTTTCAGGTCTCATAGAATTTTCTCTTTGCTTTCATATTATCGACTTAATATTGGACTTCTTTGCATAACATGAATGGTTATATTAACCAGTCATTGACTATCTGAAACAGCTGTAAAGATTTGTAATTTGTATGTGCAACTTTCCATACGAATACATTACTTGCACCTGTATTTCTACTTACACACACACACACACACACGTGTACATATGTATATATATGTACGTTTGTGTGTGCATTTTTAATGTCTATTGTTCATGCTAGCATATATATATATAGTAAATAAAAAAAAATTAAGAACAAACACAAAAAAGCAACAACGCGGGGACATGGTACATGTAAAGTATTAGCAGATGCTCAGGGAAGGAAAGAAAGATGGTTTAACATTTCAAGCAGAGCTCTTTTTCAGAAACAGAGGAAAGTCCAATAGAAAAGAAAGATGGAGGAAGAAAATCACTAACAATTCACAGAAAAAACAATCACAATAAAATAGAATATAACCTATGGATGATTATAATAATGCATATTATTAAATAGAAAAGCTGTTGTAGACTGGGTCTTAAACAAATTTCCTGGAGTTATTTTCTTACAACAAGTAACTTTGTAAGGCTGTGGAATGTTTTGCCTGTTGTGATTGCTTTAGTTTTATGTTTACACCAATGAACCAAATGTTGGCCAACAGAAAATGATAATCAGCAAATAAGCCATGAAGTTTTGCAAAACAGATATTCCCTTTTCTTTTGCTATTCCTCAAAAATGAAATATTGGTACCTTGTACAAATCATGTCTAGGAACTACATCTTCCATACTGTACCAGGCTTCAATATTTCAGGTGATAATATTGAAAATTTATTAGGGATCAGTTGTTTTCATACACTGTGGATTTATTGGGTCTCACTCACTGCAATTATTAGAACTAGTTTAATGATTTTGATACTTCTAAAATATGTACAGCTGTCACAAAGCTTGACATGTGGACAAGAACTTTTCCAATACAAAGCAATGATTTACAATAGCAGCAAGGAGTGCATTAAAAACTCATTTTGGTAGAATGAAAGTGTCCTGAAATAGAAAATCTATAAGTTTTAAACATCTGCTCATGATCAGCTTATATGATTTTATTACAAGTTGTAGATATAACACTGTCACTTGTTATATTGACAGAGGGTGACACAATATCAATGATGAACATTTAAGTTGAACAATTCAGTGTCAGCTTGATTAAAAGCTGTTCCATACACTTGGAAAAGTTAAGTAGTAACTAAAGATGAGTAAGACAGTAGAATCCCAAAGTAGTTGTATTGTGCATCAGCTAATTGTAAACACTATAGAAGTGGTTAATTCTAGGATAGTCAACAGATATTCAAGCCTTTTATAAAGGTTAAATTTGCCACCAAATAGCCAGTAAGTCATGTGACAAGGGTGATTTTCTTTCTAAAAATATACTGTTATAAAGATTGAAACATGGTGAAGATATTTCACAAAATTATTCTGTTTGTTATAATCAACTAAAACTACTTTTGTTTTCAGTATAAGGCTACCTTTGTAGAATACCTGCATAAACACAAGGTCAGCGAGTCAGATTTTGTTAACTATATGGTGGTGCCCCAACATAACTGCAGATTTCAAGCTGAAACTGGTTAAGGAATCAAAGAGTTACGGGGTAATTCTATCCTTTCCATTGTCAATAAAAATTTTAATCATGACATATCTGGTTGAATCAAAACTTAACATCGAAATATTATTCATTGACAACTTGTGTGACATCAGGTCTGGAAATGATCTTTAGTTTTCACTAGATTCAGTAAAAATTCATAGAACTTAGGAAGAGCTGATATGTAGAATTTATTGGTTTAATCAAGTGCTATGATTCTGTTCCGATGGACATACTAAACTGGTCATTCCAAATAAAATAACTGGAGTGATCCAATTGTCTGTCTCCTCTGTGGAAGTAAAATGTTAAAAATTTCAAATTGTGTTTGCACTTTCTATGTTATTTTCCAATTATGGTTGAGATTAAATTTTATGATATAGAAACAATATTGTGGGACTGAATTTTGATTTAATTTTCTGTGAATTAAAGAGACTAGATCTTATACCATAGTTAGAAACTACTGAGAGACAATTGAATCATATACCAATTTAGTTATTTGTTGATAAGAATGCCCTTGAGGAGCACTGATTGACAGCTGTTAAGAGTATCATTGACAGCTTTACCAGAAGACAAATTTCAGAAGAAAGTGTCCAGAAGACAGAATTGCTTCACCAGGTAAGCACCAGCCTGACTACAACTAATACTTAAAGCTGGTCAACCATATAATTAATTTATTTATCTATTTTTCAGTTTATAAGGAAGAAACGGCTCATTCTCACTTTTTAAAATGATAAACATGATATAACAAAGAATCAGCACATGTGTTTTCCATCTACAATCTAAGATGTATGTCAGTTTTGACTCTAGTAGCCATCATCATATATAAATTAACACTTGTTATTTGACAATAATTTACAAATGTCTTCTATATCTCTGAGCACTAGTAGCTATTTTATTACATATAACTTGTCTACAAAAAAACAAAAAACATAAACATAAAAAAGCAGAACAAAACAAAACAGAAATAAAATTATAAATTTATTTTCATTTAACAACAGTTTTTGCTCTGAGTGATTTTTAAGGAAGTTTCTGTCTCATGATATTGGATAAATGTTTAGTAACTCTAAAATGAATAATTTTAGAGTAACAATATATTTAACTGAAACTTAATACAAAACAAAGAAGACAAACATGTAAACTCTTATGAGGGAACAGTTTATCATGAGAAACAAAAAGCAACCTCAATAGTTTTCTTTCTTGCAGTTGTGGCAATGTTTCACACTTCTAATTTGTGACCCTTCCAAATTAATCAACTGAGTTGTAAACAGCAACCAGCAGTGGTTAGCTATTCTCTTCTAATAAATACTTAAGAAATACAAAGATTCTAACAAACTTTTCACTGCTATTGTCATTGTCATCTTTATTGTAGTTATCATCAGCATTGGCAATGGTATCATCATCAGCATCATCGTCATTATAATTGTTGGCGTTGGCTATGAAATTATTATTATCATCATCATAACGTTTTCCCTTTTGTCAATATATACTGTTTTGGTTGGACTGCAGTGCAGAGTACCACCACTCATTTCTGTTATATGTCATCTCCTCTTTAAGACCTGACATGAAATTTGACCTCATCATTTCTTCAAAGCCATTCTTAGTGCTCAAATACCTTATACTATCAGCTTTTACTACATTTTTTGTCCTACTGATATCATCCATTTGAAAAGAAATAGTATCCAGATATGTACATGCTCTCTCACACACTATACATTTAAAAGCATAGTATGCTAGTACAACACACACATGTGTCTGTGTGTGTGTGTGTATATATATATTCTTTTATTCTTTTACACATTTCAGTCTTTTGACTGTGGCCATACTGGAGAACCACCTTAAAGGATTTTGTAGTAAAAGAAATCAGCCTCAGGACTTATTTTTTTGCATGCCTAGTACTTATTCTATCAGTCTCTTTTGCTGAACTGCTAAATTACAAGGACATAAACATACCACCATCAGTTGTCAAGCGGTGGTGGTGGGGAACAAACACAGACATACATACACACACACACACACACACACATACGATGGGCTTCTTTCAGTTTCCATCAGGCAAATCTACTCACAAGGCTTTGGTCAACCCAAAGCTTTTGTAGAAGACACTTGCTCAAGGTGCCATGCAGTAGGACTGAACCCAGAACCATATGGTTTGGAAGCAAGCTTTTTACCACACAGCCAGGTTATATATAAATATATATATATATACAGACACACACACTTACACACAAACATATGCATATACATACAGGAAATATCCCATTAGTAAGGTAGCATTTAAACATTAAGTTAATTAACGTTAAGTATGTATACAGTGATCTACTGATCTGTGAAGACACTAAATCATTGGTCTCATTAATTATAGGCTCTAGCATTTCTACAGCAGTCTGATTTTTACTATGATTTCATAAGAATAAGTTCCCATAAAATTAATGCCTTTTCCCAATTTGATAGAGTGGTTCATTCTATGAAACTCATATGTAAATAGCCAGTGTAAAATTTCTGGAATTGCAAGTCATTATATAATGTAATTCATATATCATTCGTGATATCAGAGATCTAGAATCATAACTGGTGTTTTCAAAGAGAAAATTATAATATTTAATGTATGGTGTATTAAAACACTAAGAAGAAGTAAATATTCTGACATGAAGAAATGATATTTATGAATGACCAATTTTAATTTTTCTGGCAAGTATGGGAAACAACTGTGAATATGTTTCTGTCTTATTGTGATGCTCTTCAGCAAAGCAAAAGTTGTCATGGAACTTGCTGAAATAATATTAGTAACTTATTATTATTACTATCAGTTTCCAATTTTTGCACAAGGTCAGTAATTTTGGGGTTGAGGCTAAGTCGATTACATCGATCCCAGCATGCAACTGGTACTTATTTTAAGATGGAAAGTAAAGTCGACCTCAGAGGAATTTGAACCCAGAATATATACAAAAATTTTTCAGAATGAGATAAAAATTCAAGGTTGTGAAAGATTCTAGAACATTTATAAATAGAAGGTCTTAAAGCTGTTTCTGAGATATTTTATCTCCGATGAAGTGATATATGAAATATCCTGGAAACAGCTGTAAGACCTATTTATAAATGTTCTAAAATCTTTCACAGCCTTGAATTTTTATCTCATTCTCAAAAATATACATATATATATATGTGTGTGTGTGTGTATGCATGAACTGTGTGCATGTATATATATATATATATATATATATATATATATATATATATATATATATAATTAATTAAATTAAGCAGTGGTTTAGTAATGTATCACCAAAAAAGAAAACTATAATTGTCATTAAATATGACTGAGGTTGTTAGAACACCTACAATGTTAGAAGAGCTAAAGCATTCTGATACTGCTATTAATGCACATAATTGTATTCATACATACTGATAGAAGTAGCACACACACACACACACATATACATACACACACGTATATATATATATGTATGAATATGTGCATGTAGCTAGCATTCCCTACAGTTTCCATCTACTAAATTCACTAACAAGGTATTGGTCAGTTCAGGACAATAATAGAAGACAGATGACCAAGTTTCCAAACAGTGGAATTGAACTTAAATGGCATAGTTACAAAGCAAACTTCTTAACCATTTAGCCATGCCTGTGCCTGTGAGGAATATCTTCCAATTAAATATTGCAGGAATGAAAATACAAAGCAAAACAGAAGAATGGAAATTTACCAAAGTAGATCCTAGCTTAATATTTAAAACTATTAGTAATCTTTAATATGAATAAATGTAAAATACCATTGTATCCTGTGTGGGGACATTGAAACATAGATCAGTGGGTATAAATCAAATTAAGATATACAGAGATAGACATCGCCAACAATTGGTGAATACACGTGCATTTAGAGCTCTATTCACAGCTGACAAATACATTGATACATATATGGCTTTACAAAATGCTTTGAATGTAGATAAACATATTCATTGAGTTATAGTGACTAAAACATATTGAGATGTAAAGTTTTAAATATACATAGAGTGCTATACGTACGCACATATCCTTACAGGAATATTAACACATAAGGTAAATAGAAATTGAAAAGCATACTTTAGTTGATAAATATATTTATCTAAACTAACAGAGCCCCCTAATAAATGTTATAAACAGCTATGCACAGATGCATACACATGCATTCATACTGACAAGTATGCGGACATAAATACATATACGGTTATATACAGACGCACACATGCACAAGTACATATATACACACAAGTATGCACACAAATACATATACTCACACAAGTGTAGGTACACACACACACACATACATGCATACATATATGCATGCATACATACATACATACATACATACATGCATATATATACACACACACTCATATACTCATGTATATGAAAACACATTACATACATACACATTAGTTTCTGTATGAAAGAAGACATGTTTTGATTCTTCCAGACTTTCTAATAGATGGATTGAATAGTAAACTTTGGCCTCTTACTTTTACACTTCTCCTGCCTTTATATCAGAAATAATAAAAAGGAATTCTTTCCAAGTTCCTCTTCCAAATCGGAAGTTCTGTCTAAACAAAAGACAAAACTCATTTTATATTTATAGTTTTATTCTTGAAATATTCACTTGCAGGAAATAGCTTTTGATTAAATCTTTGTGACTATCCATTCTTGTTCACTATCTAGCATTCTGATCACTGTCAGGTAGCTAAAGCGGCAAAACTGTCCAGAATTTCCTATATCGGTCAATAGTTTCTTGTTCTAACATTATCTATTTATGATGGAAGATATGAGGTGACCATTTTGTAGAATCTTCACTCTAGCTTTGATATGAGCCCCAATGCCATTTGCATTTTTTTTTTTATTGAAACTTTGTCTCAGTTAGGGATCTTGTAATCATAAGTGTGCTATGTCTCAAGGTAGAAGCCAGATGTTATTCATTGCTTGCATGTGTGTGTGTGTGTGTGTGTGTGTGTGTGTGTGTGTGTGTGTGCATGAGAATGTATGTATGCATGTGCGTGTGTATTTGTCTGTCTGTCTATCTGTCAATCTATCTATTGACTATTCCATCTATCTGTCTCTCACTCTCTTTCTCTTTATCAATCTTCCTATATATATATATATATATATATATATATGTGTGTGTGTGTGTGTGTATGTGTGTGTGTGTGTCTGTGTGTGTGTGTGTGTGTATGTATACACACAAATATATATACATACATATCTGTAAAGGTAAATTCACAATTTTTGAATATATATGTATATATATATATATATATATATATATATATATATATATATATATATATATATATATATATATATATATGTATACATATATACATATATATAAATAATAAACACATACACATGGATATATATATATATCATCATCATCATCATCATCGTTTAACGTCCGCTTTCCATGCTAGCATGGGTTGGACGATTTGACTGAGGACTGGTGAAACCGGATGGCAACACCAGGCTCCAATCTAATT
>NC_068982.1:59949779-59957157 GCF_001194135.2 Octopus bimaculoides | reverse complement strand
GTCTTTTATGTGCCACCCACACAAGAGCCAGTCCAGGGGCACTGGCAACGATCTCGCTCAAAAATCCTACAGGAGCCAGTTAGGCGGTACTGGCAATGGCCACGCTCAAAATGGTGCATCTCATGTGCCACCCGCACAAGAACCAGTCCAGGGGCACTGGCAACGATCTTACTTGGCTTGCCGGGTCTTCTCACGCACAGCACATTTCCAAAGGTCTCGGTCAGTAGTCATCGCCTCATATATATATATATATATATGTATATACGCATATATGTAAGTATGTACATAAATATGCTTATACGCATACATGTATATGCATATATGCATATATTGATTGACAGAGAGACAAATAGATAGACAGATGCTCACAAATATTCTTTTATTCTTTTACTAGTTTCAGTAATTAAACTGTAGCCATTCTAGTGTATATTGACCACAGTGTTTATTTTCTTCTGGTACTTTTGTCACTGATCTCTATTTACTGGTTGGGTACATTACTGTTTAGTACAAAGAGAAGCAGCTTGCACACCATCTTACGTGTGTGTGCATAAAAGAAACACAATCATGCACACATGTATGTATGCCATTATTTAGTTTTATTTCAAGATTTCTCACCAGTAGAGAAAGAGCTGGTTTCTAATGTAGATCCAAAGTCCCTTCATTGGAATTCCAACAATATTAACAGGATATTTTTTGCAAGTATGTGTGCATGTGTGCAGTATTTGAAGCCAGTGCATGTGCAGAATTGTATATTTTGTTTTATGTAATTATTCTTGGGCATATAGTTGCAAAACTAGACATGCACATATATTCTTAAATGATAAACTTCTGGAAAGTTTTGCAAATTTTTCAGTTCCAGTGATGTATCTATCTATCTATCTATCTGTCTGTTTGTCTGTCTGTCTGTCCATCTATCCATCCATCCATCCATCGCGTGGAGAATTTTATGATTACTTGAATTTAGCACTAGATTATGCATTTTTAATATTACTACCATCAATATGCAATGATACTAAAGAGCCTATGCTTGCACTTTGATAGGGCATCTCTGAGGGTTTACATTATGTATGCTATAAATGCAACATATATATAGGTGTAGGTGTGGCTGTGTGGTAAGGAGCTTGCTTCCCAACTGCATAGTTCCAGGTTCAGTCCCAATGCATGACACATTGGGCGAGTGTTTTCTACCAAAGCCTTGTGAGTGGATTTAGTAGAAGGAAACTGAAAGATTTCTGTCATATGCCTATACATTTATATATATATATATATATATATATATATTCGTTTACTTGTTTCAGTCACTTGACTGCGGACATGCTGGAGTACCACCTTTAGTCAAATAAATCAATCCCAAGACTTATTCTTTGTAATCCTAGTACTTATTCTATGAGTCCCTTTTGCCAAATCGCTAAGTTACGGGGACGTAAACATACTAACATTGGTTATCAAGCAATTGTGGGGGTGGACAAACACAGACATGTGAACATATACATCATCATAATCATCAACGTCGTTTAACGTCCGCTTTGACTGAGGACTGGTGAAACCAGATGGCTACACCAGGTTCCAATCTGATTTGGCAGAGTTTCTACAGCTGGATGCCCTTCCTAACGCCAACCACTCAGAGAATGTAGTGGGTGCTTTTACGTGCCACCGGCATGAAGGTCAGTCAGGCGGTACTGGCATATATATATATATATATATATATATATATATATATATATATATATAAATATACATATACATACATGTATATATATATACTCACAAGGCTTTGGTTGGCCTGAGGCTATAATAGAAGACACTAGCCCAAGGTGCCATGCAGTGGGTCTGAACCTGGAACCATGTGGATGAGAAGCAAGCTTCCTACCACACAGTCATGCCTGTGCCTATATGTATATATTTGTGCATTAGTGTCTGTGTTTGTCCCCACCACCATCACTTGACAACCGATGTTAGTGTGTTTATGTCTCCCTAGCTTAGTGGTTCAGCAAAAGAGAACCGATAGAATAAGTCCTGAGGTCAATTTGTTTGATTAAAATGACTGAAACAAGTTAAAGAAAAGAATACACTAAACTTTAGTCTTCAAACATAGTTAATTAAAAGTTAATTAAAACTTTATAACATCATTATATTATGCTTCTATCGACTACAGGCTTGTCCCTTCTGCTGTAATGTGAGAGCAGCAAAATAAAATAATGTTATTTAGTCTCAATGTAGTTTGAATGCAAACTGATAAAGGTAAATAGTTTTGTTCCTTAGTTAACTGTACATACCAGTACAATATCACCAAAGAACGTGTTTGTGCTAATACACAATAAATATTCCAGTTTGTAATAAGGTTGCCTTTTCAAAGACACTAGCTGTCTGCTGGAATGAAAAAAAAAAAATACTTGTTTAAGGAGAAAGGAAAGGAAGCAGGATTGGTGATGGGTGAAAAATAGTGGTGAAGAGCTCAAACAGAAAAGTTAGAAATAAACAAAAGCAGTGTTCAGCAGACATGGAAGGAATAATTAATATTTGCTCATTAGTGTATACGGAAAATAATGAAAATGTTTAATTATTCATTTGTTCTCAGCAGTATCAAAACTGTTCCATGATGATTTCCAATAATCAGTGTAGCATAATTATTATCTTTTGTTACTCAAAGAAACTAAAAGTCATTTGAAAACATGGAACACTTAACCCTTTTACTCATGGCTGTTTGCTTATCAACAAACCAGTTACTGGCATATTTGAATTTGAAGAAGGCTATTTGATGTGGTGCAGTCTATTGATCCACTGTCTATCTTTCATATGAACCTATTAAAATGAGACATATGCAAACACATACAGTAACATGCACAGAGAAATTATATACGTGTGTATGACTATGTCTGTCTGTATACATACATACATACATACATACAAACATATATATATAAACATATATATATATGGGGTTATTTATAAATAGATTTACATGCCTGTAATTGTTAATGTTTATGTGTGTATGTATCTCTGTCTATGTGTACCTACATAAAAATATATAAATTATGCATGTTTAAAATTTAATACTTTTTATATTAATTTTTCTCTTAGGAAAACAACAATAAATTTACTATGTATTGTTTTATATGTTGACTAGAAGCATACATAAGTTTGCACATGCATTCACACAGGAACACATTCACATATGCAGTAATTGTGTTATAAATGTGTACTTTAGCCTGTGCTACAGTTTCTTTGGGTATATTTAATGCATACCCCATTAATTGACATATTTATATGCATTATGCATTTGGTCTTTTACTGGTTTCACTCAGCGAACTGCTGTGAGGCTGAAGCATTGTCTTCAAGGGTATTTATTTAAGTTTGGAACTTATTTGAGCAATCTTTATTTATAGAATTGCTAAGCTGCATTTTGATATCAAGGAATGTAATTTTCAACTGGTTATATTGTTAAATATAATTACTCTCATGGAGACAGACACATTTATGCTTATACTCATACATATGTAAACACATACTTATACACATATATTTACACATACACACACACACACACACACAAAGCAGGTGTCTGTTTTCTTTCTATCTTCCAAATACCATTCACAAGTTATTGGTTAACTTGCAACAACAAACATCTGCTCAAGGTGATGACTTCATTCATAATGCATTCTATGAGCTTATCAAGGAAATTTATAGAGATGATGGCCTAAAATATGAACTAAACTAAACTATTCTAAAGAGTAAGTAGTAAATTCAGGATAGTAAATTTATTATATTTAGCATTTCAACTCCTTATTAACCCCTTAGCAATCAAATTTTTTTGTCAAATGTAATGCTTATTTATTCACATTGTTAGGAATTATTCATGTAGCCTCAAAATTTCAACAATGCGATTGATTGTTTTTAAAATGACATTGTAGAGTATATGTGCTGAATTAAATCTGGCTGATTTGAACATAAATCAAGTTGAATGTTTTTGGCTGGATGTGGCCAATTTGAATACTAAAGGGTTAATGAACAATTCTGATTATTAAACCTAATGATTCAGTTTTAAATTTTGATTGTAATCTAAAACATCCACAATGTTTTCTTAGAAATTTACTCATTAATGTGAGAAAATGAATTTTTATAATCTTTTATGACCAAAGCATCATTCAGTAGAGTAGTGACTACATGCAACATTGCACTTGCATTTAATGGCTTCAAATAAACCATTGAATATAACAGACACTAGCAAACTAATAGAGGAAATCAAATCATTGCAGCATGGCTACATGGTATAATCCTCCATTTTGTTTTTTTTATATTTGTAAATACATGCAGCTAAGCAAGAATATTTTTCATCTTGTATGAACCTATTTTCACCCAGAAATAAGAACAGGAAAATCTTTTGCACAAATAAATTTAAAGTAATCCACTCAGCATGAATTTTATCAGTATTGTAACATCTTTGAGTAATAAGAAAATAATGAAGAGTTTTAATTACTAGAACTCAATAACAAGTACTAAAGTGCAATTTCCCTCTCTCTACTCATTCAATGGAAACTTCCTGGAGAAATCAGTTATGTAAACATCCACTGTTTGATGTAACAAAACAAAATGACCTTGATTATAAACATATGACTGGAAAACGGTTTAATCCTTTTGATACCAGCCCACCTGAAACTGCCTTAGTTCTGTGAGACAAACTTCTTGTATTGAAATGTTTTAAATTAAAACCTACCATTAAAATTTCAGGCTAATGTATTTTCTAAACGCCAGCATAATAGTAACAGAAATGGTTTACTAAATTCTTCATTGCTTTCAAAATTACTCGAAACAAAGGCAGTGCATACCAAGAGAAATACGTAATGAAAGGGTTAAGAACTAACTCCATCAATATAATCACATATTTAGAACATTGCAAAAAAGGTTTGACACAAAACAAACATGTATATTTTAAAAATTAACTCTATATATTTCAAACCATAAAATGGTAATTTTTATATTAACCCCATATCTAATATATAACTAAATCTTTGCTGTAGTTTCCACCCTGGGAAAGCTAGTACACATAAAACACTAAACTGAAATATTGAATAGAGTATGGGAGATTAATCCCTTCATGCAATCACATGTGTGGATACTAATAAAAAAACATTTTAACAAGATCTCAATACAAATCAGAAAAAATATTTATACAACATTCATTTCTTTTTCATTTTAATTTTTGATGTTATTTCTTTATTTCTCTTCAAATAATGTTTCATGCTTAATTAGAAATAGTGTTAGAGCACTTTATTTTTTAAATGAATTATTAAGGATTTACATAGAAACTTAGTGACATCTTGACAGGGGAAACATAAATTTTCAATTGAACGTGTTTCTTTTCCATTTTTATTTCCTTTTCTCTTTAAATAGTTCTTTGCACTTATAATAAAGCAGTAATAAAGTCTGAGTGACCTGACTTCTTTAACAAATGCATTTTATGAACACTAGCTTGCAGCTTGCCTCTCTAGACATAAGTATGATTGTATGCACCCATTTATACAAACTCTCATACAAATACATAGTAAATTGTTCAAATAGATACTCGAATGTAGATGCATGCATACATCATGTAAACAGTTCAAGCGAACACATAAACCTAGAAAATTATAGAAGATGCAAGTTAACCTAAGAAGGTATGTTACTGTACTGAAACACTATTCCTTTATATTTCAGACCAAAAGTTAAATTTCTTTGTTTTGTATTAGGCTTCTCTTTAAAGAGATCCAGTTGTAAGTGTGTGTGTACACTTACACATACACACACACACATGAGCATGCATGTATGCACACACAAATACACACACGCACACACACACACATCTTTAACAGTGCATAAGGATCATGATCACTGGTCTTTTATGAGATAAAATTTATGTTAGCCAAACATTAAGCAAGATCTAGGATATCACATAACTTGATCTTCGAAGTTGAGCCCCTGTCAACAGCATTTAAAATCTATTTGGATATCCACATATCATCCTCACTAAGCTAGAAAGTGGAGCTTTCAAAGCAGAGAAACTGCAATCAACTGACATTAACCAACAATGAAAATTATAGAAGCTATAGTATAACTTCTTATCTCTTGTGGCATAAATTTTTTAATGTTCCTATGAAACTTGTGCATCTCGAAATTGCTTTTGTTTTTCTTGGAACTAAATCTCCTATTTTTGAAATTTTTGCAAGTTGAGTTGTGGTTAATCATCAGTTAACTTGCTAACTTCAGTTGCAGAACTTTGTAAATCTATTTGCATCCAACTTCATGCAACATACACTTGATTGTTCAAATCAACAAAGTTACTAACCTCAACAATGTTCTTTCAAATCATGTACCCTATAGATAGCTCTTGTCCACACCAAACTCTTCATTCTGTTTCCCTCTCCCTCCCTTTCTACATGGTTAAATATTGACTTTCATAAGCGTGCTAGAGTGTGTCCCAACAAGTGCAATCATTTGAAACCTGTGATGGAGATGGAATCCTCTACCTTAATGACCACCATTAGATTTGGCTTTTAATAAAGCCATATCTAGTAGAGGACTGTTATCACTAGTAGGCTCACATCCTCAAGAAATTTATTGAAAGCAGTATTGTTGCCATTGACATCAGCAAAAATCTTGACAGTGTCTGGCACATGAATCTCCTGTCAATAATTCCTGGCTTTGATTCCTATTCATAAATTGTCTCTAAAATCACTAGCTTCCTCTCAGATTTCACAATCACAGTATGTAGCTTTCTCACTCTCTCTAACACACATCCTTTCAACTTCCATGTACCCAATGGTTTGGTTTTATCCTCCATACCCTTTCTCCTAGACATCACCAACCTTCTTGCTATTAGCTACAACAATGTTACTCTTATACATATAATACCATCCTTTATTCCTCCCTACTTTTCTGTACCTGAGTAACATCCACAAGCAACCTAATTACCTCAAAGAAAATCAGCATTGCTACTCAAACATTTACCCCAGAAGCATTCTTGTTTCCTTCATCAACAAAAACATGATAACTGCAGATGTCAAGAAATTATTAGTGCATTCCACCTATCATCCTTAAGTATGAACAGTATTCAACTAGAAGCCACTCAGTTACTTCAAATATTAGGCCTTATCATTACTAAGAATCCCTTCGGGCGAACACACATTTTGACCATCTCAAAGACTGCATCACAAAGACTGACTTTTTGTCTTCAGAACAAGAAAATACTTTAGCTTCAAACAACTGTTAACAATCTTTAAGGCTTACTCCTTTAACCCACTCAGCTCTTTCAGCCTCTCTCTGTCTCTTTCACACACACACACACACATACACACACACACACACACACACACACACACACACACACGCACACATACACACA
>NC_068982.1:59946047-59949769 GCF_001194135.2 Octopus bimaculoides | reverse complement strand
CACACACACACACACACACGCACACATACACACACACATACACACACACATGTATGCACACATACACACACACACATGCATGCACACACACATGAGACGATAAAGGAGGTATTGCTTCCACATGTGGTACGTTGTTACTATAGACATCCTAATCAGCATAAAAACAAACCAACAAACAAAAAGCCACTTGAGTGATCTGATGCTGCTTACAAACACACTCCATCCAGACATAACTCTTATGTCTTTTTATCTAGATTACTTTGACAACAAAGGCTTCTTCTATTTCCTGAAACTGACTAATCTCATGCCCACCCATTTCCCTTCCATTTGTTGACCATATTGAGTCCCAACCAAGGCCTGCATTAACTGCCATACCCAGGGCCATATAAGTAGCATCATAGGTCCCCTGGAAAATCAGTTCACAGGGCTCAAATGTATTGTTTTTCATTGACAGTATGTTACAACCTACATTAATCAGAACTGGATCCCTAAACCAGTGAGACCCCCCAGGCAACTTTCCAGTATGCTCATGTCTTAAGACAGGTCTGTCCATAATCATCCTCAATTCACAGAATGTCAATCATCTGCACTTCCTTTAACATGTGTTTTTTCCAATGACTATCAGCTTGCAATGGTTTGAGCTGGATGTTAACAGCATCCACCACTCTAGTAATAAGGGATCAACAAAGATTTTCTATGCATCATTGTTGTTGGCACTCCGTCTCTTATGACGTCGAGGGTTCCAGTTGATCTGATCAACGGAACAGCCTGCTCACGAAATTAGCGTGCAAATGGCTGAGCATTCCACGGACACGTGTAACCTTAACGTAGTTCTCGGGGATATTCAGTGTGACACAGTGTGACAAGGCTGATCCTTTGAATTACAGGCACAACAGAAACAGGAAGTAAGAGTGAGAGAAAGTTGTGGTGAAAGAGTACAGCAGGGTTTGCCACCATCCCCTGCCGGAGCCCCGTGGAGCTTTAGGTGTTTTCGCTCAATAAGCACTCACAACGCCCGGTCTGGGAATCGAAATCACAATCCTATGACCGCGAATCCGCTGCCCTAACCACTGGGCCATTGCGCCTCCACTATGCATCATACAAACCAAACAAAAAGAATAATGTTAAATATATACTTTTACTTTTAGGGAATTATTTCCTATTTTATACTGAATAATGTATACTATACACAGGCACACACAAACACAGAAGCATGTATGTATATGTATGTATGAAGGGTGGGTAAAAGAGCTGAGAAGGTTAAAGGGAGTAAGCTATTGGGCTGCTCATAGTTTGTTAAATTCAGATCTGCTGCAGGCATATTTGAGGAAAGGGTGGTTGGGGTAGCCAATAGCTGAACATTTTATTTCACATTGCATCAGTTCAGCAAGCTGCTGGGAATAAATATCAGATCATCTGGTAATGCTATCTGTAATAGACTGGCATCATATCCAGGGGTAAATTTATTTCTCGTTTACTGAATGTCATGAAACTAAAGCTAAGCAATAATCATTAAAATCCCATAGGTGCTTAAAAGGTATTTACAATGCATTACATACATGCCTACATACTCACAAACAGATACTCTCACAAACGCTATATACATGTGCATGTACGTGTGCATATGTATGTGTGTGTGTGTGTGTGGTAAAAATCCAGAATAGGATAAAATCAGTGAGGTTCTCTTCTCTAGTCCAAACCAGTAAACCTCTTCCTTTTACATGGTAAATACATCTTTTCTGATGTGTGTGTGTATATATATGTGTGTGTGTGTATGTGTGTGTGTGTGTGTGTATATATATATGTGTGTGTGTATATGTATACCAATGCACCATATGTATAGAATCACTTATCTGTTAATCAAAATCTCTTACAGCACATAGAACATTGCCAAAACTACAAGGCCGCAACAAAAAACATTCGGTACAGATCCCTAATATTCTTACCTTGTATCTCTCTACTAAGATATATTTATGTAAATAAACCTTTTAGAAATTGAAATATTTGTTAGTATAGATAAATTTACAGTTTTATATTTAAGAGATAAGGAATTATTTACATTATTTACATTTTGTTGTTAACACAATGTTTCGGCTGATATCCTCCAGCCTTCATCAGGTGTCTTGGGGAAATTTCAAACCTGGGTTCTCATTCCTAAGGTACTTTTTGATGTTATTATTATTATTATTATCATCAATATTATTATTATTATTATTATTCAGGTCACTGCCTGGAATCGAACTCGGAATCTTGAAGTTAGTAGCCTGTGCTCTTAACCACTAAGCCATATACCCCCTGAATAATAATAATAATAATAATGATGATAATAATAATAATAATAACAACAACATTGAAAAGTACCTCAGGAATAAGAATCCAGGTTCAAAATTTCCCCAAGACATCTGATGAAGGCTGGAGGGTATATCAGCCAAAACATTGTGTTAACAACAAACATGATGAGGACAAATATCCATCAAATGTAAATTATGTAAATAACATAGATAGATTTACTTTAAATATTATTAGTTATATAAGGACAAATTCTACTGTGTGAAATAGCCCCAAAAAATACAACTGGGAAAATGTATGATTATTCATTTTGCAACCTTCTGGTTTCTGGTTCAATCCTACTGTATAGCATCTTGAAAATGTCTCTTCTACTATAGCATCAGACTGACCAATGTCTTGTGAATGAATTTTATCAACAGAGACCGTGTGGAAGTCTGTTGTGTGTGTATGTGCACACACACACACACATATATATATATACATACAAACATACATACGTATATATATATATATATATATATATATATACACATATATGTAGCCTCAAAGCTGCTTATTAATTAGGTATGTAACAATTACTAAAAGTACTAAAAGAAACCAATTATTAAAGAGTTGATCTGTTACTCACTGTATACTCTCTGGTTGTCAAACCACTAAGTTACAAACTATAAAAGACACAATGCCCTCGTGCTCTCTTTGTTTCTTTCTTTTTTTCTGTCTGTCCGTCTCTCTCACACGCACATACTTATTTATTTATTATTTATTTATTATTATTATTATTTTTATTTTTATTATTATTATACAAGATTGTTATTGATAGTGACTTTAAAGATTCAGCCAGCTAAGACATCATTGGCTTAGCTAGCTGAAACTTCAAAGTCACAGTCAACACCATTCTTGTATAAGAATAATAAATTTGTACTCTACAAAAGCGCACAGTAACCCATCAAATTACTATAGAATTGTTATTATTATAATTGAACATAAAAACAAACATCAATATAATATATATATATATATATGTATATATATATTTCCAAAAGTGATATTTTCAAAAATGATTTCAAAGGGATTTATAATCCTGGTAGTTACTGCTTTTGTCTTAAATTGGTTTCATATCCTGGCTAACCACAGCAAATGTTGGTGACACCTGAGTTAGCAATCAGTTGCTAGACTAGTGATTTTCCTCACCTGATAAATCCGATTGTCCTAGTCAGGACTGCATAGATTAAATATTGTAGATTAAATAACAGTATTAATAATAATGATAATCAGAGAATGGAGACTTTCTGCTTCTATCATTTTATTAAGCAGTTATTTACAGCATTCTTTCATGGACCAATGCTGAAAGAATGCTGTAATTAACTGCTTAATAAAAAATGATAGAGGTGGAAAACTTCCGTTTTCCTGATTATATATATATATATATATAT
>NC_068982.1:59942680-59945956 GCF_001194135.2 Octopus bimaculoides | reverse complement strand
ACATACATACATACATACATATATAGATATATAATATATAAGTGGCTTGCATTTTGTTTTCCTGTTCACCAAATTGCACTCACAAGTTGTTAGTTAACCTATGGTTTTTGTATCAAACACTTGTAGATGCCACCCAGTAGGATCAAGTTTGCACTCTTGCAGTAGTGAAGCAAGTTTCTTAACTACATTTCCATGTTTGTTGTCATGAAACCTAAGAATTTTTGGCAATATCCTGCTTCTCCATATGCTATGTGCTTACTTATGTTAATTAGAATTAAAAGCTAAAATTAGTGTATCACTGATATTTCATTGACTTCTCTCAGAGTCAATAAAATACCGACAATATATTGAAGCTTGTAGAGTTCCAACAGTTTTGTATTTGAGAGGAATCATTATTGCCGTGGTTGTTAATGTAGGGAAAATATTTTATTGGGTTTTTTTTTACAGTAGAGAACTGAAAAATGTTAAAGAAATAAAGATAAATACAAGATATTTTTAAAACAAAATGAACAATAAAGAACAAAAAATGAAAACTAAAATAAAATCATTTAAAGGAGACATGATGTGTTTCTTTCTAAGTAAAAAAGAAAGAAAATGATAATTTGTATTCTATATAAATATGTCCATATTTGTGAGAGTTCATCTTTTATTATGTCATTAAGATGTTATTTTTTCATCCTATTTGCTGTTACAAATGGCAAGTAACTTTCCAGCTTTATTTAATTTTTTTTTGTTTTTGCTTTGTTTAACTTTTCATTTTTCCTTTTTCTACTTAGGTTCTGCCCCCTTCTCTATCCCATAAAAGGCAATAATGTGGTCATGTGACTTTAATGAAAAGGAGATAAGAAAAATAGCAATAACAAAAAAAAAAATACTATTAATAAATTAAAGCTATTCTACTGATTCATCTTTTCTTTTTCCTTTTTTTGCTTCTTCTAATTTGACAATTCTCAAGATTTTGGTTAAAATCATTTCACTGATGACATTTTATTGATCCTAAAGATACATTTCTCTGATTGCCACACTTAATTCAAGATCTTATGGAGCAAACTATAAATATTCTGGCTGACAATATCACACAGTCAAACTTAATTGGATTTTATACTATTTCTTCCTCCAGTTTTCTTATCTTATTTTTTTTTTCTCATCTGACTGTTATTAGTGTTGTAATGGTCACAATTTTTATGATTTCATTTTGCTTTATTATTTGCTTTATTAAGTATCATTATCATCATTTTCCATAGCTATTGTTTTATGTCTTTTTATCTGCTCTTCCTTTCCATCTTAATCTTATTTATATTAATTATACTTTGACTGAAATGATGTTTTGCCCTGTAAGTATTTTTGTTTATTTTTTGTTGTCTAAAGTATATATATATATATAAATGGGATGAGATTAAAAGATAGATAGATAAATAAATAGATGATAGATAGATAGGACATCAAAATGGCTAAATTGTTTGAGTATTTGATAGATTGCTTTGCAGCATTCATTTATTCATTGCAGTTTTCTGTGATTTGAGTTCAAATACCATCAAAGTTAACTTTGGTTTTCATCCTTTCAGAATTAATAAATAAAGGAGCTCTCTTATTGGTTCTTCTCTTTCTCTTACTATGTCTGTCTGCATCTCTCTCTGGAGAGACTAGGAGAGGAGAGGATTTTGTCAAACCTAAAAAAGTGTAAAGCACACTGTATGATGTAACAATGCCCTCACCTCCAAGGAAGGTCATGTATATGGATATATGCATAAATAATAAATTTTATGGGTGGATGCTTTTCCTGTTGCCAACACTCACCTGTTTCCAAGAAAGCTAATGGCTGAACATATCTTCACAGAAGATGGGAAATGAAGGACACTGCTTTTATAACAGTGACACACATTTACACCATAAATGTGTGTGTGTAATGAACTTCTTTCCATTTCTGTCTGTCAACTCTACTCACAAAGGTTTGATTGGTTATGGTAGAAGACACTTACCTAAGCTGGCGTGCAGTAAGACTGAAAATGAAATCACATGATTGGTATACAAAGTTCTTAACCGCACAGCCTTTGTCCCGTCTCGTATTGTTCTGGTCTTACACAACTACATTCTTTAAAGTTATACCTCACAATGCTTCTCCAAAACTACCTCATATATATAGATGTATATATACTTACAAACATATGTGCATGTGTGTTTGCGTGCAAAAGAAATTGGGTGAAGACCCCCATTCTGTCATGAATGACTATGGCATAGCAACTGGGAATGTTACCCTCCACGGCATAAGTCCAGGCAAAGTTGTTTATGGAAGACCAGCTGTCACTCATGCATACCAGCCTCCCCTCTCCATACCACCAATGTTATCCAAGAGAAAGGCAAAAGCCGATACAGCTTGGCACTAGAGATGTTGCAACTGACCTCTACAGCTGAGTGAACTGGAGCAACATGAAATAAAGTGTCTTGCTCAAGAACACAACACACAGCCCAGCCTGGAAATCGTATTCACTACCTCATAATTGTGAGCTTAACACTCTTACAACTGAGCCATGCACCTGTGTCTATCTATCTATCTATCTATCTATCTATCTATAATATATTATGTATATACACACACACACATATATATATACACACATTCATACAAGCATTTAAATACTGTCTCTCTTTCTTTTTCTCTCTCTCTCTCTCTCTCTTGCTTACACTACAAGCACGAAGACAAATATATCAACTATTGATGAGTTTGATTGTTGTTATGTAAATCCAGTCAAAATTATCTTAGCAGCTTGGAAATAGTCAATAGTCAAATGAATCTAGGGAATGACATATTTACTGGAAATATATATGGTTCCTCTATTTCTCATGCTTATGTGTTATATATTTCATCCTCTTCAGTTTAATGAAATGCTACATTGATCTTTGTGAAATTCAAACTCTGTAAACTTGAAGTAGTTAAAAAAATACATTCTCAAGACTGGCATGATATTTAGCTGATGTACTGGATGTGTAAAGCAGACATGACACCTGGGATATAATAATTTGCTTAGTTTCTGGCCATAACTGTCCCAATTTGTTATCTTTGGGATTTGAATTCAGAATCTGGGACCTTGATATTGATTTGTTTGAGAGAAAATTGAAACAGCTTATTAGAATGTCAAGCCCTTTAGATAGAAACACCTTTGTGTATTGGAAATGATAAAACAGGTGTGAAGAAAGGTTGTGTTTTCGATATTGACTTAGCATATATTGTCATGTATTTGTGTGTGTGTGTGTGTGTGTGTGTGTGTGTGTGTGTGT
>NC_068982.1:59941644-59942233 GCF_001194135.2 Octopus bimaculoides | reverse complement strand
ATATATGTATATATATATATATATTTATATTAAGTGCATTACATTTTACCGAACGCATTCGGTAAAATGTCTTTATTATGGTAAAATGTGTTTATTATGGAAGCAAGACCGCTGCTCTGGCAGTGATACCGCTTGGATGGTGCTGTTAGCGCTCCACTGGCACGGGTGCCAGTCATCGAATTTGGCTCAGTTTCAATCTCACTTGTTTATTGTCCAATGAAGTATATATGTGTATGTATGCATGTATAAGTATGTATGTATATGTACATATATGTATATATACGAGTATATATATATATATAATACATACAAATATATATATATATATTTATTCTTTTATTTGTTTCAATCATTTGACAATGGCCATGCTGGAGCACCACCTTTAGTCAGACAAATCGACCCAGGACTTAGTACTTATTCTATTGGTCTTTTCTGCTGAACCGCTAAGTTATGGGGATGTAAACACACCAACATTGGCTGTCAAGCAATGGTGTGTGTGTGTGTATGTGTGTATGTATGTGTGTGTGTGTGTGTGTGTATGTATGTGTATATATATATATATATATATATATATATATATATATATATA
>NC_068982.1:59940448-59941340 GCF_001194135.2 Octopus bimaculoides | reverse complement strand
AGGTGTGGTGATTAAACTATCATCTAAATTGCACAAAATTGTAAATAACACTGACATCTCATTTTAACAGATATATTTACCAAAATTATATAAAAATATCTTGAAATACTGAAAAATAAATTCACTATTGCCTTCAACCACAGCTGCTAGATTACTTCAGGACCTCCTGCAACTTTTCTGGATGGTCTCCTTGTTTAAGTTCATGAATACTGCCATTGTCCTTGCCTTCAGTTCATCTTTGGCGTTACAAGAAGTTTTGTTGGTTTCTTGCTCAACTGTGCCCCATGCATAATAATCAAGGGGGTTGCAGTCTGAGGAGTTAATAGGCCAGATGTAAGATCAGATGTGGTTGTAGAAATTATCTGACAGCCATGGCTTGGTTCTCCTGTTTGTGTGGCATAGTGCAGAGTCCTGTTGCCAGACATAGGATGTTCAGTAGCCACTCTCTTGACTCAGGACAGAAGTACCTCCTCTATGCACTTGTTGTAAGCCTCTGTGTTGAGTGTGAGGCTGTGTGGGAAGATGAATGGAGGCACAACGTCACCATCACTAGTGATCACTCCAAACACCATGATGTTGACTGGGTGTTTGATTTTTATCACTCTCAGTACATGTTCTCCTATTGCACTGTCCTCAGATAGACACCCAAACACTCTGAAATGTTCGTATTGGAGCTTCTGGCATGAATGCTATGCAGTACAGCATGTCATTTCCAAATTTCTGGCAGAACGAATTGTGTCATGGTGTTGTTTTTCTTACAGATGGTGCCCAACTGACCCTACAAAATCAAAAACAAACAATGCACATGTGCAAAATTGAAAACATAAAATGGTAACAATTTACCCATCATACCCTGAATGTGTATGTATATGTATATATATGTATATATATA
>NC_068982.1:59926804-59940401 GCF_001194135.2 Octopus bimaculoides | reverse complement strand
ATATAGATAGATAGATAGATAGATAGATACGGCAGACTTCTTTCAGTTTCTGTTTACCAAATATATATATAATGTCGTTTTCTTATCTATTCAAGATAATTTGCCTCAGATAATTTGTTGAACATTTTCTTCCTGCATTTTCTGTTAAATTCTGAGTCTGAAGTGAGAGATATACAAATAAGATCTGAACTTGCCTGTCCAACTCGAAGTTAAATGTTTTACTGCAAAGCCATACTTAACATTCCTGGTTTACTGACTTTGAATGAAACTCCTCACATTATTGTTTGTTTGATGCAAGAACTTCATTTATTCAAGTATAACTGTCATTCTGCTTTTCTTCAGTATATTTCAGTTGTATTTTTTTTGTAGCAAACATAGTCAATTGCACAAGCATAGATCCAACCAGTTTGCCACCCACATGCCCATCCACCTACTCAACTATTTTCTCCATTCTTTTTACTCGCTAATATTTTGATTATGTTTCTTTCACAAGTTTATCTAGCTGTACCCTTATATTAACAAGTTATGACCAATTTACTGAAAAGACATGGGGTATATAATTGATTATGTAAATGTTAACAATGATAATATTGCTAATGAATGCTGAATATATGCACAATGGACCATGAAGACACCTTTTATCTGCTGCCTAATCTCACGTCTTGCTTCTTTATTACTTTTGTTGTGGTTGTTATTTTTAAATATTTATTTTATTATTTTGTTTTGCTTTTGTGTAGCTTTTCTTTTCTTTTCCCCCTTTTTAATCTTTATATATCCCATTTTTTTTTTTTCAGCACTAGCATATCATGTTGTTGTTCTTGTTCTGATAGTGGTGTGCAGCAGTTTAATACCACCAAAATCTATATGTATCATTAGCTTGAGATGCTCCCTTGAGTAGCCAGTGAAATGAATCGGTAAAGACAATGGTTTTCTAACCAAAAGCCATTCAATCCATAATAGACTTTTTTTTTATTCTTCTTTATAGTGTCTGAATAAATAGCAAATTTATCAATGATGTTATAAACTGTTCTCTGCTGGTTTACTGTTAGCCAATGGCAACCAACCATTTGAAATATAGATTCTTGCTAATTACTCTGACAACATGTAATTAGCTTGAGACTATAGCAAATATGAATTTTATAATTTATAACCATTTTCTATCTGCATTTTCTGAGATGTTATGATGTTACACATAATCATGTGTCTATGCATACATGAAATATACACACCTATGTATGTATGTATGTATATTCTCAGTTATGTAGGAGTTCTATTTGATTGTCCCCCAGTTTGTATTCACACACATTGGTGCTATTTTCCTTTTTAATAATTATTAATTAGATAATGTCACAGATCATCACTAGTCTTTTTTGTGCCATTTATATATATATATTTGTTTGCCTTCATAAGACAGACTCCACTAATTTCTCACCAGTCCTTTCATTTCTACTACAATGCTTTGTTTGGTTACGTTTTTTTTTTTTTCATATATATACAATTTCTTGAATGAGCCATGACAAATAGTAGACAGCTTGGTTTGGGGAGTTTTTTTTTTTTTCACAGTCATAAGAATTGGTGTGTATCATCTCTCACTCTATTATTCTATTCTAAAGTCTCCTGTGTGGATGCTCCCTCCCTCTGTTGCCTATTTTTCTCTCCTGGTTTTTGACCTTGACATGCAACAAATATGATACACAGAATTAGACAAAGTTAGTTATTAAACACCTATTCTGTGCAAGGCTTTGATGTGTTTATTGTCAGCTAGTGTAGTCAGTCAACTGTAGTGATGTGTGACTGCTTTTTGTAATTGCCATCAAAGCTGGCTATTCTCTACACTCTCTTTTGTTGTTCTTTTTTTCTGTGCAGGTTTATTTTCATTTATTTATTTATATTGTTTTTTTTACTTCTTTTAATATTGTTGCCCCAGCATGTCTATTAAATGTATAAAAAGATTATACACTGGGAAATTTGAAAAGTAGCAATATTCTACAGCATTGAAATTAGCGGATATGGTGGTGCTGGGTCGGGGGAGGGTGGGGAGTGAGGGTGGATTGCAAAACCACTGCACTTGCAAAATTAGGTGGCATGTGACAGATTTTTCATTCTTATCACTATTGCATTCACCACCACCACCACTGCTACCAGTACCAGCAGCAGCAACACCACCACCACCACCACCACCACCACCATCACCACCACTGCAGCCACCACCATCACCACCAATATCCCAATCAACTCTACCGGTTAAACAACTTTAATAAACAAAGTGAATAGTTTTGATCATCTTTTATTATGGTGTTTCTGATGGTTGCAACTAGCTCTATTTTTTTGTGCCCTTTTTTTGGATTGATTGTTTTATTATTATTGTTTTTTTTTTCTGTATTTGGATTGATTCTAGTGTATGAGTGTGGCAGGTGGCAGGTAAGGGTGGGGAAGAGGGAGGTGCCGTTGTGGAGATTAATAATATCTTGCAAAGGTTTCTTTCCGAATTAATCATTATAAAAACCTTACCCTTATAAATGATATTAGGAAATATATTATACATAGTTATTCAAAGAAGTTAGTTTGGGGGTTACTGTTAAGCAGTGTGTTACTTTTTAAAGATGAAAATTAGGTTGGTTTCTTGCTTTTTTTGGTATTATTTTGAATCACAAGAATCAAAGTTTTGCTTCACTGATTATTAATTATAAAAATGTGGACTGGAATCGTATCTATGACATCCCAAGTGATGTACTAATCTATGAGCGAATACTTCCAGAGCAGAAAAACAAATATATAAAAAGTTGTTAATAGATGTGGTTTATTATATTCACCTTTTAATCTTAAAATAAAGTTATTTTAAAATACTGGCAGTTTAGGAAAAGAAAGTTAAAGCCGTTCATTTTCTTCTTTAGAAAGAAACAATAAAATTTATGAAAGAAAATCATTGATTATGTGGTAAGAAGCTTGTTTCCCAACCACATGGCTCCATGTTCAGTATATGCAGTTGATAGGAGCATCTAAAGCTCCTACCAATTGCGATTACTTCAAATACTGTTCCTGCCAACTGCCCAAAGCACTTGATTAATAATTGTACCTCATCAGCTAAGAGAGAACAGCTTAAAATTTCAACAAGAATGCAAGAGTTCTACTTCACAACTGAATTTCATTACTGCTTCCTGTCGGCCTTGACACATTTCCTGTGTCCTTATGTTTACAAGGGGGAGACAAGCACTTCCACCTAGCTAAGCCTGCATCCAGAGACATGTTTCTGAGTCTTGTAAACATAAGGACACAGGAAATGTGTTAAGGCCGACAGGAAGCAGTGCAGCTTCCTAGTTCTAACCAACAGTAGTATTATTTCCTTCAGGGGACTGTTACATTAAGTTGACAGCATACAACTACTTCATCACATCACTACTGCATAAATCTCTCTGAGAGATTTAGAAATGTATTATTTCTGAATTTCATCACGTTTTTCAACTACAGTTTGCACAATACCAACCTCTGTGACAATCTCTCCCCTTTACAAACTGACTTTATCAAGCTCACTGGGTAACCAACAGTATAAAGCATGTATGTGTGTCCTATGGGCACAAAGAACCTTTTATAGACTCACATGTATGAAAGCACAGATACCGTGCAGATCTACTTGCATATGTCATCTGAACCTGCATGCATCTTACACATACATTTATATTCTGTCAGTTCCTTTTCCATCTCAGGACTAAGTTTACATACTACAAGCATATATCTGTAGTTTTAGACACACATGCATACATATATGTAATATCTGACAAATTTTAAGGTGGCAAGCTGGCAGAAATGTTAGCATGCCAGGGGAAATGCTTACAGGTGTTTCGTCTGTCTTTACATTCTGAGTTCAAATTCTGCCGAGGTCGACTTTACCTTTTATTCTTTTGTGGTCGATAAATTAAGTACCAGTTGCGTACTGAGGTCGATTTAATCAACTGGCTCTCTCCCCCAAAATTTCAGGCCTTGTGTCTAGAGTAAAAAAGAATATCTGACAAATTTTGTATATATGTTACATACACGTCTTTTGGGAATATCTCTAACATACCTCTTTTCCATGAATTATTGTCTTAGTATCAACAAATGAGGCCTCATATCACATGTATATTTTATTATGATTGATCATAGTTTATCCTAACTAAACTGGTTTATATCAACCAGTGGAGAATGTGAATAAAACTTTTTTAAACTGCAATCATGCATTTTTGTAATTTTGGTATCTGAGAGTATAGACTGGAGCCTGGTACAGCTCTCTGGCTTGCCAGTTCCAGTCAAACTGTCTAACCCATGCCAGCATAGAAAATGGACGCTAAATGATGATGATGATATACGCATAGTGGATATAATGATACTGAGGGTAGGGGTGGATTGCAAAATCCCTGCACTTTCAAAATTATGTGGCATGTGACTTAGCAGGGAGGGATAATCAGCTCATGATCATAAGATCCCAGTGGTGCATTGTGTCCTTGAGCAAGACACTTTATTTCACATTCCTCCAGTCCTCTCAGCTGGTAAAATGAGTTGTACCTGTAATTCAAAGGACCAGACTTGCTATATCGAGTGTCATGCTGAATCTCAATGAGAACTACATTAAGGGTATGCGTGTCCATGGAGTGCTCAACCACTTGCACATTAATCTTATGAGCAGGCTGTTCGGCTGATTGGATCAACTGGAACCCTCAACATCGTAACCAACTGAGTGCCCATTATACACATATCTATTATAAATGTATGATGACTAATCATTATGAAGTTGATGAATAATCACTTTAAACCTATATTGGTTGGGAAAGAAAACACTGACACAATTTAAAATTTGACACATAAAAACGAGATTTGGAAATAATATGCTTAGTTTATCATCACAAGTAGAAAAAAATTAATGTAAACCTGATTGTAATGAATATGATGATGTAGATTATGAAGATGGTGTTGTCATCATCATTACATGTTATTTGTTTTTATAGACTGTCACCGCAATCCAGCAAAGTATTTTTGTTTTTTTGTTTTAATGCATTAAAAACATAATCTTTATTTTTAGACAAAGCAAATATTTATGCTTGATTTTGTTAAGACAGGGATATGTTATTTTAAAAATTATTTTTGTATTTTTCTGTCAGTAAAGTGAAAATGTCTGGAATACTTTCACTGCAAAATTAGTGCTATAATGTTTAGTATATATGTGTGTATGTGTAAGTATATATATGTATACACACACATACATATACTCATACACACTCACATATATATACATACACACACGCACATATATGTATATATGTTTGTTTGTATGAAACATTCTGCATGGATAGTTTTTTAAAACAGCAACAGAGCATAAGCAAGTGTATTAGTTCATTGCTTTCAGGAGATATTCCTGGAAATCTTGGCTGGCAGCGTGAAGGTAATATGATATTGGAATTTCCCTGTAAAAATGAAAGACAATTTGTACTTCCAATATAGGCTTGCATTCTCCACTAAATGACGTATGTAGATAATACTTCTTAAGTAGTAAATGCTTGTAAAAATTATATGTTTAATACACATGAGGAAAACTATTACAATACTGGAAAATATCAGTTCATTTGGTTGGGGATAATTGATGTGGATTTAGATATGTTTCTTATATTTGCTATAGAAATATGTGTATCTTTTAATGTTTTTTGTAAGTCGGATATATTGTTTGTTTTGATATCATCTCAGTTGATATCATTTAAGTATATATATGTATATACACACATGCGCAGGAGGGAATGAGAGGGATTTTGTTGTTGCTGCTGTTATATAATGATGTAGATTTTTACTTATTCCTATATTTGAGGTGTTGTATTTTGAGTTTCCTATCCTGTAAATCTTTGGGAAGGTGACTATTATGGGATTTGAATCATTGATAAACAAAAATGTTGTGCTGGGCTAAATTATTTTCGTTTGTCAATGGTCATATTTAGTTATGTGGTATCATTGCAACTACAAAAAGTGGTAGCATCTCCCTCCCACCATACATATAATATTTTCAAGTACTTCAATGAAAATAACTTAAAAGTTAGTTATAGTTGTATTGTTTACATTATGGAAGTGATATAAAGAAACAAAAGACTTGTCTGTGCAGCAGGGAACAAATGGAAACTACCAGCATTGAGCAACTATAGCAACAAAATATGTTATGCATTTATGTGGAGGGCTTCACAAAGACACAAATGCATCATACTCTTGGGAGACATGGGTGCATTCATGTATATGCAGTCAATTAGTTCACTTAGCAAACAAGTGACATTTTACGACAAAATATCAGTTATATACATTATTCAGTTTTTTTATTGAACCCATTTGGTTAGATAGTCTGTGGCTATAATTACAGTCTTCATTTGGTTAACGATATGGGTAGTACAACATCTAGAAATATTAAAATTACGATGATGGTAACAATTGGAATCTTAAATCTGTAGCTTTTAAATAAAACGTGTAAATGTTTTTTATTGGCCACCTTGGGACTAAAATTATTCAAGATTAAAAGACCACCATGTTTACAAGTGTCCCCAACAAACCAAGAGTTCTTTCACAATTAAGACAAATGTTATCATCCTATACGATTACTTTACTTGGCATAATCATGGGTGCTCATACTGACACTAAATGAGATACTAAAGGATTTTTAAAATGCTTAAATCAATAAAAACGTTATCATAGTAAATATTTTCTCATGCAAACATCGTATATTGTATTTCCTTTATTGCAATATTAGTAACAGTCTGTGTAAGGTTAAGGGTATTGACAATGTTCTAGAGATTGATTGCCAAATAATAAGAATTTGTAATAACCTTTATTTGGGATAAATAAAATCATTCTGCAGCTAAGCAAGTGCTAGTCAGTAATGGTGGTATTGATGTTAGCTTAAGTTTTAGAATTAATTTGTCTAATATGTTCTTTTTGATATTACCAATGTCTGTCTTTTTTGTGCATTATTAATAAGGTGAATGGAAGGTTTCCTTTCAAAACTGGATTTATGATATTTGAAGGTGACAGTTTCTAGTCAACAATCTTTAGTCAATTCTAAACATTTTATCATTTTAAATGTTCTAGTTTGTTTCCTTATTGTTGTTAGTAAATAAACCTAGAGATGAAACGTTGAAATGTATTATTGTTTATTTCACATTGGTGTTTGATTTTGTCTGACCGGTGTATGAGTAATACATATAAGTTTTGATTTTTTTTGTACTTTGATGTTGTTTCATCTGGAAGTCATTATTTTAGACAGGTTTATGCTTTTAGCTAATGAGAACAAGTTGTAGTCAAAGCATTGCGGTAATATGCTAGTGAGTGGGCATTGGGTTTTAATATCAAATTCGAGATAATTGTGAAAATATCACTCATTAAAAACATTCATGTTCAGCTCAAGATGTCTCATAAAATTGTTCATCAGCATTTGAGACTAGATAAATTAATTTAGATGAAACTAATATGTTTCAACTGTTACTTTTATTTACTGTTTCAAAATTTTAATTTGCAGTTGTTAGAGGCATAAAGTAGATTTTGAGAGCCATAGATGGTCTTAAGTTCGTTTTGCAATCACACATATTTGCTTCAGTAACATTCCAGAGGCAAGTGTCTTTAACTATGTACGTATGTATGTAATATGTATGTACGTTGGTACGTATGGATGTTGGTGCATATGTGTGTCTGTTTGTGACTATTTGTGTCCTGTTAGTGGTTTAACAAATTAGAGATTTATAAAATAAGTATCAGATAATAGAATAATGCATTTGAGTTGATAAGCTAAACCATTGTAAGTGGTGCCACAGCACGAATGCAACCAAGACAATAATAGAAAAGACTTTCAAAATCAACTAAGGACAAAGAAAAGAAAATGAAAACAACCAAAATAGTTAAGGAATATTCTTTCTTTTATTCTTTTATTTGTTTCAGTCATTTGACTGCAGCCATGCTGGAGCACTGCCTTTAGTCGAACAAATCGACCCCAGGACTTATTTTTTGTAAGCCTAGTACTTATTCTATCGGACTATTTTGCCGAACTGCTAAGTTTCGGGGACATAAACACACCAGCATTGGTTGTCAAGCGATGGTGGTGGTGGTGGTGGTGGGAGGAGACAAACAGACACACACGATGGGCTTCTTTCAGTTTCCGTCTACCAAATCCACTCACAAGGCTTTGGTTGACTTGAGGCTATAGTAGAAGACACTTGCCCAAGGTGCCATGCAGTGGGACTGAACCCAGAACCATGTGGTTGGCAAGCAAGCTACTTACCACACAGCCACTCCTTCACCTATATGGAAGGAATTACTTGTATGCTAGCAAATGGACTGTTAGACATAATTTTTGAAGGTGGACTACAGGAACGTATGCTTCTTTTAGATTAAACTGTGTACTCGGTTTTAGTGATGGTTGGGGGTACTTCATCCAGCTAACGAAGAGATTCTACTATTTTCTAAGGACTAAGATTTGGAACATAATGGTTTTAATAAATTTTAAATGTTACTAAAACAATAACAGAGAATGAAACTAAACATGATGAAAAAACCATTAAACCACAAAAACAGGAAGTGAAATATCACCTGGTATAACCCTTATTTTAATATTGCAGATGTAACATCTGTAGCGAATAATTTCTTCAAACTACTTTGAAAACACACTCCATATGATAAAAGCGATATCAACATTTCATACTGTTGCTTCTTCGAATTTATCTAAACAAAATTAGACTTCAATGAATCAAACAGCAAGCAATTGAAATTGTGTAAACTGAAATAACTGTCCGTAAGACACAATCTTTGTAGCTAAAGATATAATCTATTATTCCATAAGGTAGACTAATGACACATTTTATATGTGTATGTGTGTGTGTGTGTGTGTATGCGTGTGCATGCATGCACAGAAGTGGCTGTGTGATAAGAAGCTTGCTTCCCAATCACGTGGTCCTAGGCTCAGTCCCACTGTATGGTTCTTTGGTCAAATGTCTTTTACTATAGCTTTGAGCTGACCAAGGCCTTGTGAGTGGATGTGGTAGACAGAAACTGAAAGAAACCTGTCACACACACACACATATACGTATGCATACACACACATATATATGTGTGTGTCTCTTTATTTTTTTCCCCACCACCACTTGACAACCGGTGTTGCTTTGCTTACGTCCTTGTAACATAGTGGTTTGGCAAAAAGACTCCGATGAAATAAGTACCGGGTTTTTAAAAAATAGATACTGGAGTCTATTCATTCAACTGAATTTCTTCAAGTCGGTGCCCCAGTATGGCCGCAGTCTAATGACTGAAACAAGTAAAAGATAAAATATATTACATGAACGGTAAATCTCAAAGCAGATAAAGCTATAAATAAATAGCGTGTAAATAACAGGTTACAAAACTCTTTGAGTAGAAAGAGTCAAAGGCTGGTAAGAATCAGTTTCCAAGATGGTGAAAGAAATTCGAAGGATTTGGCCCAATGCTATAACACTTGTCATGTTTACAAGAAATGTGAGTATGCGTCCCACGGACAGCCTTTGACCTTTTCTATTCAAAGGGATTTTTAACCCAATATTTATACGATAGTGTTCATAGCTTTATCTACTTTGAAATTCACCCTTCCTAAACTGAATAATTTCACGTTCTCAATGTTTTTAAGTTCATATGACATCAACTTGTTTCATATTTCTAAATTAAGTAAAAACACTTTATTGTCTAGTCTCATTTGGGTTTAGGCTACAAAAATAAACATCATTTCTGGAACTAAATGGCTATAGAAAACAAATCATGTAGCTCATGCATAACTGAAACTTTGAAATCTGCTTCGCTCAAAACTATGAGGAATAGAAAGTGTGTCTGAAGGGCATCTTTCAGATTCTCTTCATACACACCTATAGCATACGATATATTTTAAAGATATCAAATGCCAGAATACACTAAATAATCTATCCATCAAATGCACTCTTCTACAATTTGATTAAACCTCTCAGTATAATACTACTGCTTAGGATGTAACCTTATATTTCACTCATCAAAATCCATCTGCAAAGTAATTTAAAGTAAACTCACACCCATTAAAAAAATCGAGTAAAGTTTAGTCTTTGAAAAGTTTACATTCCTGAAGTTCATCATTAGAAATTATATCGAGCAGTTCCATTGTTACGAGTTATAGACTTAATCCATTGCCCTGTTTAACACCACCATCTGGCACTTGCTTACCTTTAGCAGAGTCCTCTCTGTTGTAAACATTCGGGCCTGGCTTCCGATTTTAGGATACATTCTTCCTTTCCACCATTCATGGGTTCTCTGTAATGAGAACTACCTTCCATCACGAATAAAGGATGAAAAAATATAAATAAATTATCCATCATATATTCCTGCTTTAACCTCTTTCTTGCTTTATTTCACATTTGTATCAAGCGCTCAGTTCGTCAAGGATGTCTACTCTCCCCACTGTTCGGCACACATTTGTGCAGCGTTCGGGGATTGTAGAGCTGTGGGTTTATGTCGAACTGCTGTCACGTCTGGGAAGAGTACAGCTGTCTTCCGAGCCAATTATAAAGATTGTTCCACCTTTCCAGGTATCTTCATCTCTGGCCAAGGACTGGTAAATCTTTTTGTTTTCCTTCTACGAAGGGAAATAAGGCTAGAGAAGTGCCTGTCATCGGATACGTAATGGTACATGATGGAAGCAAGTGGTATACATGTTGGGAATGAAAGGTCCTGCTTGAGGGTAAACCATAAAAGGTAAGTAAAAAGGTCCAGTGGAGGAATGTGGCTTGCGGGGTCGTACCCGTCCCCCTACTTCATTGTACTGTCGTATTGTTTTTCTTTTTATCCGATTTAATGCCATGTATTTTTGACTGTTCATTTCAATGTTATTTCATCCGTTTCCCGACCCCATGATCATATTGTATCGTCCCCTCTATGTTTAACCCTTGTGGCTTGAATAAAATACTTATTCCACCTTTGTTGCTCTAGTAAAATCTATATAAGAAGGGTTCATATTCATTAAATGTGTAGCGAATTCTAGTGAACTTCCTCTCTCTATTATATATACATACATATGAACGTAGCAGGCAACTGCTAACCTTTGGGCGCTGTTTTGGACCCCGTTGTGTCTACCGCTCTGATTGGTTGGTATTGGCGCAATGTGTCTCTTACTCTATCGCGCGCCAATATGCAACCTAACAAATCGCAGCCTCCAAATAAATCACGTGAGACAGCCTGTTCTAAACTCCATTTGAGACTACCGTAAGCTATAAAAACTCACCTCCTCCTAGTCTCGGGGCTGCTGGTTCCAGACCTTCTAAGGTCTAACCACTGACCACATTACAGCGACCTCCATTTTCGTCACCACCATCATGTCTCTTGCCAACGTCGTCAACAACATCTCTACACAGCACCGACAACACTGCACAGGTTCTAACATCGCTGTTCGCGACTTTCCTCACAAGGATTAACAGCAAACATCAGATGCATGTAGATATATGAATAAATATCCATCAATCACTTCCATTTATCATTCAGCTTGTGTATATATACGTGTGGCCGGCATTAAAGACATTTAAAGTTTCCATCTTGTTCCATGTATTTCTTTATACCGTGTTTCTGTCTCCCGTATAATAGAAACAGGTACGTAGTTTTAAAACATTATTTACTCTAATTTAATTACAATAGTTATTTATATAACCAGGGATTTTCATTTTCTTAAGAATAAACAAAACCTACCTCTCTTTACACACACACTTATTTGTGTGTTTGTCTATGTATATTTATATACATATGATATTTATATATAAAAGTTTCCCGGATTGCACCAATGGAAATACGAACACATGACAATTACTGATACCTATTCTATTGAGTCACAGTATACGAACAGTCTTCTGTCTTTATGTTCTGAGTTCAAATTTCGCCGAGGTCGACTTTGCTTTTCATCCTTAAGGGATCGATAAGTACCAGTTGCGTACTGGGTCGATCTAATCGACTGCCCCCCCCCACCAAAAAAAAATAATTTCGGGCCTTGTGCCTAGAGTAGAAAAGTATACGAATAGTCTTCAGGCTATTTACTCGTATTCAATTATTATCAAGGTTCTGTAATGTTGTAGTAAAACAGTTCTGCAATTGTTACTATAGTTGAAAAATTCAAACTACGTGTTTGAATTAAAATTCGTATAAAGCTCAGTAAATTGGCTACTGAGACACCTGCAAACATTTCAAGGCTAGATACGGGCTTTTGCGGGACATAACCCTTTCTAGGGCATTTGAGTGTCAAGATAATAAGCGTTCAGGATGACCAACAACTAGAAATAAAATAAAAGATATATACATTGGCAACAGAAGTAGTATTAATGCAGAGAGGTAATATTTAATCCCCATTCAAACATGGATGTTCTGTTAGAACAAACTATACTGCAGTAGATACAATGAGAGAAACTCTCATATTGGTTTTTGGTGCAAAATGCACTCTTGTTTATGTCGCTAGTGGGGAGAAGAAAAAAACCCCGCCATCTCCAAATCTTAAATGTTGGAAAAATTTGTGAATTTATCTATGAAGGCTATTATTGAGTCGTACGCCACCTGAATAACTTGGGCTGGAATCACTTATAGTGTCTACAAGGAGATTCTCACGTAAAACAAAAAAACTTGCAATGTAGAGCTGCAAAGTTTGTCCTTAGACTTTTGACACACGATCTAAAACAGAGGTATCCTGACGATCTAACGTGTCCCTCAAGCTTCATGAAACGTTAATTGCAATTGGCTGCTGCATCATGATAATCTGCCTACTTCCACTTCCCTCCCTCCCGACGATGTAGATTTTAACAATGAACAAAACAAATTTCATTGAAATCAATTTCTAAAGGTTTAAGAGTAATTCTAAGTACTTCTCATAACGAAATTAAAGGCTATGAGATGGTAAGATGAAGTTCAGGAGGAAACACAGACAATATTGGACGATTTTGGAAAAGGACTTCCATGAAACTGTAGGGAAGTGGTTATACACCATTAGGTGTACTCCGCTTCCGTACATTAAATTTCTTGAAGAAACAACGGAACGCAGATTCTGAACTATCAACACCGATATTTATTACAATAGAATTCGGCAGCACTTCGCCCTTTGGTTACTGACACGCCGTCAATGAAATTGCGTGGTTATTTGTGTAGCTCCAGAGTTGGAATGTTGGAGAGTGGATGTTGACGACGTCTAGGCCCTTCGTCGGCCAGCGAGAAAGAGAGTGAAAAAAGCGCGAAAGCTTGGATGTCGATGACTACGCATGCGCATGAGACTCTTCCTGTATTCCTTCCGGAACTAGTCCCTGTGCACGCGTGGATAAAAACTCCGGAAATGTCGTCTGCTATAAGGCGTCACTACATGGCTCCCCCTCGAGTGCCGAAAGCACGAAAATAGAAATTTGGAGTGGCGCTTGAGGCAAGATGGCTACCGAAAAACACCCATAAGATGTGGCACAAATATATATAAAGAAAAATCAAAGAAAGTGATGTACAATTGTGAGATACATGCATGCAATGTACAAAAGAATTGACAATGACAAAACAACCGTGATGACAACTGTCCAGGAAACTGGAATCACGCGATGTAAAAGTC
>NC_068982.1:59921483-59924814 GCF_001194135.2 Octopus bimaculoides | reverse complement strand
CACAACAATATTTATTACAATAGAATTCGGCAGCACTTCGCCCTTTGGTTACTGAGACGCCGTCAATGAAGTTGCGTGGTTATTTGTGTAGCTCCAGAGTTGGAATGTTGGAGAGTGGCTGTTGACGACGTCTAGGCCCTTCGTCGGCCAGCGAGAAAGAGAGTGAAAGAAGCGCGAAAGCTTGGATGTCGATGACTACGCATGCGCATGAGACTCTTCCTGTATTCCTTCCGGAACTAGTCCCTGCGCACGCGTGGATAAAACTCCGGAAATGTCGTCTGCTATAAAGCGTCACTATAAGGCGTCACTACAAAACTTTTGAGTTATAAAAGACATGTTGAAGTCACTGTGTACGATTCCAATTAGATTTTTGAAAAGAGCGGTGCCCGATTATAAATATATAATATATGAAATGCGTTATTTATTGGAGTGCTAGTCTTTTTTTCAGACCTGGTCCGACATCTTTCTGATACTGCCTCGTATTCATTCACTCATTCATTCATTCATATGTACATACATACGTCATGCATTCATGTATACGCGCACGCACACACACACGCGTGCACGCAAATATGGGCATCATCATTCATGCCTACGTGCACAACAAACATCTATCTAGTTAACATATATGTGCGTGTATATATATAAAGATAGACAGATAATTATGTATGCATACGTATGTAAGTAAACACATACGCGCGCGTAGTTTATTCTGAGGGGAAAAAAACGTAAAAGACGAAGTATCAAAAGAACTCTATGCAGACTAGCAGAGTAATTGATAAGTTATTTTAAAATGTAATTGAATTCTACAGATAGATATTTGTTTCTCTCCTATGGGAGATTGTCAAGTATTAAAAAATACATTGTCAATTATTCCTATATATAGACCTGTCAGAGCTACATGGTAGTAAGTAAAAGAAACAATAGTAGTTACTTCAGACGTAACAATAGAATGGTAAATTTTTTTAAAAATTGTATTTTAAAATTACCTCCTAGAATGTGTAATGTTTTGGAAAATGGCCTGCAGGTTAATTTTTGCTATGGTAATGAGTTTTTCTCTCCCAGCTAATAATGGAATTTTGTCTATTTTCTAAATATTGAGACATAGAGCTTAGTATCGATACAGATTGTTAAAAAAAAAAGAATATAAATACTATATGATATTTTTAAAATGATATTGAAGATGAATTAAAACAACTAATTTAGATGAATCTATTTAAATGAAAATAAACAAGGGCTGAAAGCTGATTTTAGAGGAAAAGGTTGTATGTGTAAATGTATATATGGGGATCTTCTGCAAATTCTATCACCTGAATACACATACGCACTCTTTCATACATTTATTCATACTTAGGCAGACACATTAGCCCCTCCCCTCAAATTAGATTTCAGTACCTGTTTGTCTTTGTTTAAATACATTCATCTAAATTGTTTTTTTTATGCTTCATGATCATGACCACCTACAGGAGAACAACAAATACATATTTGTAGCAATTAAATAATTTTGAATAGCTTGTGTGTGTGTATGTGTGTGTTGCGGCGGAGGGGGACAACAAATATTTTTCAAATGCAACACAGAGTACATTTCTGTATTGCAAAATTACTTTTAAGCTCTGTAGATCTGGATGTATGTATGTGTGTCTGTGTGTGCGCATGTGCACGGCACCCGTGTGCAATTCCCGTGCACACACAGATGAGGAGAGACACTAGACAAATTATTCATTTGTGCATATTTAATACTTTATATATATGCAGATAATTAGGAGTTCATGTGCTGAAAAGAACCATTTCTTAAAATTTTATCAAATATGTGTATATAATACAGTTCTATATTTATGAGAGTGGAGGCGCAATGGCCCAGTGGTTAAGGCACCCAGACCGGGCGTTGTGAGTGTTTATTGAGTGAAAACACCTAAAGCTCCACTAGGCTCCGGCAGTGGATGGCGGCGAACCCTGCTGTACTCTTTCACCACAACTTCCTGTTTCTGTTGTGCCTGTTATTCAAAGGGTCAGCCTAGTCTCACTGTGTCATGCTGAATATCTCCGAGAACTATGTTAAGAGTACACGTGTCTGTGGAGTGCTCAGCCACTTGCATGTTAATTTCACGAGCAGGCTGTTCCATTGATCTACTGGAACCCTCGACGTCGTAAGCGACGGAGTGTCAACAACAACAATATTTATGAGATGAGGAATTATGTACATTTTTTTACATTTGACGGATATTTGTCCTCATCTTGTTTGTTGTTAACACTTTTTGGCTGATATACCCTCCAGCCTTCATCAGGTGGATTGGGCACATTTCGAACCCAAGTTCTCATTCCTAGGGTATATTTCAATGTTATTATTATTATTCAGGTCACTGCCTGGAATCGAACTCAGAATCTTGTGGTTAGTAGCCCACACTCTTAACCACTACACCATATTCATTATGGAGTGAATTTTAGGGCTTATAAATCTAATATTTTCCTATCCTTCCTTAATACTGGTCCCCATATGCTATTCATATCTGCACTCAGTCTGCTAAGGAAGTTGTGTCCTAGCATATGTGCTGCTTCTTTTAGTTTTCATATTTTCCAGTGGTGTTCTCTGTCTATTATTTTCACTTCATCCCACAGGGGAAGAGAGTCTCCATTTTTCCATACATTATCAGCTATACCTGATTTATCAATATCTCCTTGTGTTACAGCTTTGTGATGTTCCTCTACCCTTATATTGATGGGGCAGCATGTTTCACCTTTGTATAACCTACCACAACTGCATGGGATGGAGTTCACACAGTTTTTGGTCATATTCTCTTCTACTGGTGGTTTTACTCGAAGGAGATATTTGCAAAGTGTTGTATTACTCTTGACTACTGTAAGGAAACATTTCTTATCCTTGGTTTAACATGTTTTTCAAGGAAGATTGCAAAGGAATGACATTGCTTGTATGATGGTGAAAGTCATTTACAATGATTACACAATGCCAAGACAAGGAGTCATACACACACACACACACACACACACATATATATATATATACACACACACACATACACACACACATGCACAATGAGCTTCTGTCAGTTTCCTTCTATCAAATCTACTCACAAGGCTTTATTAGCTGGAAGTTATACAAAAAAGCACTTGCTGAAGGTATCCTGCAGCAGGACTGGGCCCCAAACTATGCAATTGGAAAACGAACTTCTTAACCACACAGCTATCTATCTATCTATCTACATAGATACAAAAATTCTATAATTATAAGCATAATTATAATTAGGGTTCAGCAAATTGCTTTACCACATATCGAAATTTAGAAATAGCAGTTAAATACTATTCCTCTACCATA
>NC_068982.1:59919418-59921473 GCF_001194135.2 Octopus bimaculoides | reverse complement strand
GAAATTTAGAAATAGCAGTTAAATACTATTCCTCTACCATAAGATATCTCCCAGACAGCAATACTCTCAATTCACGTAGGTAAAGAGAAAAAATAACGAATCCACCCTGCTTTGATCAACTACATACGTATTTCTGGATTAAAGAGATGCAAAATTTTATTTTTATTCACTTATTTCCGTCTTCAGTGTAGTATTTCAATTGTAAATTTGAAAGTACTAATAATTAAAATACATATTTGACCAAGCGACATCGAATAGCTAACATCCAAAAACCAGCACTTCCGAATTTATACAGATGAGTGAGAACTCGCATTCTTCCCCAATCACCCACATGTGTTACGAGTAATCCCGCAGAAACTGCAGTTTACTATCAGGGAGTGAGACATATTTTCCATAATAGTAAGGGATAAAATTAATAATTAATAATTTTACCAAGTAGTTCGGTATGTTAAAATAACCTTTATCAGGAACCTTATACAAAAATTCTATAATTACAAGCATAATTATAATTAGAGTTCAGCAAATTGCTTCACCACTTACTGAAATTTAGAAATAGCAGTTAAATACTATCCCTATACCATAAGATACCTCCCAGACAGCAATACTCTCAATTCACGTAGGTAAAGAAAAAAAATAATGAATCCACCCGGCTTTGATCAACTACATATGCGTTTCTGGATTAAAGAGATGTAAAATTTTATTTTTACTCACTTATTTCTATCTTTAGTGTAATATTTCAATTGTAAATTTGAGAGTACTAATAATTTAAATATGCATTCGGCCAAGCGACATCTATTGAAAATATCTATATAAACAGATAGATAGATAGATAAACAGATAAATAAACAGATAGATAGATAGATAGATAGATAAACAGATAAATAAACAGATAGATAGATAAACAGATAGATAGATAGATAGATAGATAAACAGATACATAGACAGATAAATAGACAGATAGATAGACATGTGTGAGGGGGTGTAAATGTATTTGTGTGTGTGTTTATGCTTGTGTGTATGGAGAAAGAGGGAGAGAGGTGAGAGATATGATAAAAGTATAAATGGTCCCAAGAGTGTGAAGCATATTTCATGCTTTATGGAATTTAGTGCATGAGAGAGAAATTTTACCCCTGAATACCAATGGGCTGTTGAATGTCACATTTTCATTCCAATTCCCAACTGCCAGGTAAAATGAAACTTATGAACTGCATTCCTCCAACAATGTAAGAATAATGGATTTTTATGAGTAACTTCTTCATACAATACTCTAGTCATTAATTCATTAAAGGAGACTCTACATGGACACTCAGTTTGCTAGAAGTAGCAGCAAAATATCTCTCAAATTGTATCTTGCATGGCTGTGTGGTAAGAAGTTTGCTATATGACCACATGGTTCCAGGGTAGCACCTTGGGCAAGTGTCTTCTACTATAGCCTCAAGCCAACCAAAGACTTGTGAGTGGATTTGGTAGATGGAAACTGAAAGAATCCTGTTCTATTCTATCTATCTAGTTATCTATCTATCTATATTCTTTTTTTTTTTTTGCCTGTTTCAGTCATTTGACTGCAGTCATGCTGGAGCACCACCTTAAGGGGTTTTAATTGAATAAATTGACCTCAGGACTTATTCTTTGTAAGCCTAGTACTTATTCTATCAATCTCTTTTTCCAAGCTGCTAAATTATGGAGCTATAGACAATCCAGGATCAGTTGTCAAGTTATGGCAGTGGAGGGAAACAAATATAGACACACACACAAATGTATACATACATACATATATATATATATATATATGGGAGAATTTACAAAAAAAACAACAACAGACGAGGACAGGTGGTGTAAACAACAAAAGGATGTATTAGTTTAACGCTCGGGAATATATATATACTACAGGCTTCTTTCGGTTTCATTTTACCAAACCCACTCACAAGGCTTTGATCATCAGCCCAAGGCTATAGAAGAAGACACTTGGCCCAAGATGCCATGCAGTTGGACTGAACCTGGAACCATGTGTTTGAGAAGCAATCTTCTTACCACACAGCCATGCCTACACATCTA
>NC_068982.1:59917444-59919148 GCF_001194135.2 Octopus bimaculoides | reverse complement strand
TATATATATATATATATATATATATATATATATATATATATATATTTGTGTATTTGTGCTGTTTGTCCCCCACCACCACTTGACAACTGGTATTGGTTTGTTTACGTCCCTATGATTTGGCAAAAAGAGACTGATAGAATAAGTCCCAAGTTTACAAAACTAAAAGAAGTATTGCGATAGATTTATATGACTAAAATTCATCAAGTTAGTGCTCCAGCATGGTCACTGTTAAATGACTTAAACAGGTAAATGATAAAAGAAAGATGTTTTGCATGATACAGATTTAAATACATCATGCTTGAAAAAAAATGTGGTTTGATGGTCATGGTTGGAGTGTCTTAATGCATGTGTAACTCATCAGTGCAGCTCCTGGGCAGTTAGGTAGCTTCTGAATGTTTATAAAGATTTTATTAATGAAATAAGTTCTAAGTTGTCCATAAACTATGTGAGTAGAAAGCAAAATTAAATAACATAATGGAATAAGCAGGAATACTTTATTTAGTTTTCGTATTTGGTTTGCAAGATTCTTTATGTGAATTGGTGTATTGAAACAAATTTTGTTGTCTTGGGAGGGGCATTGCACCAATATTCTTTTCTACTCAAGGCACAAGGCCTGAAATTTTTAGAGAAGAGGCCCAGCGTGCTAACGTTTCTGCCAGCTTGCTGCTTTGTCATTGCACCAATATTAATAACACATGCTCTGATTCAAATTCACTCCTCTAGAGTTAGTTAATTGGTTAAATATCTATAATACTAATTAATTGTTTGCTTAACCAGTTAGTTAAACAATGAATCATTTGTTTTTGTTTTTTTTTGTTTTATTCGTCAAAGCTCATCAAAATGAATGTACAAAGTAAAACCAAAGTTTTGCAAATGAGAAAATTTCTTTTACACTAAAGTAAATTTAAATGCACGCACACACACACACACACACACACTTGCACACATGCACACACATACACACACACACGTACACACACAACGATATTTGATGATCATGGCTGGAGTATCTGTGATTATAGATCTGCCAGACAGAAATAACTTTGGCTCGGGGTTAAACAACACAAGTGAACATATTATATTCAGTTCAGCCTCTTTAATGCTTGTGATATGAATGTGCATATATTTATGTGAATATATATGCACATACATGAGTATAAATATGCATGTATAAATATATGTTTATATATTTATATTTGTGCGTGTTTATACATTTGACAATGTCTATGTTTGTGTGTCTGTGCCCGAGTGTCAACGTCAATAGATGCACACCAACAACGGGCAAATGATAATAATAATAATAATAATAATAATAATGATAATAATAATAATAATAATAATAACAATAATAATAATAATAATAATAATAATAATAATAATAAGAGAAATTATAAAAATATGAATAGTAGTAAAAATAATGATGATAATGGTTTCTTTATTAACCACAGTGTTTATAATAATAATAATAATAATAATAATAGTAATAACAACAATAATAATGATAATAATAATAAGAGAAATTATAAAAATAGTAGTAGTAGTAATAAAAATAATGATAATAATGATTTCTTTATTAACCACAGAATGTTTATAATAATGATAATAATAATAATAATAATAATAATAATAATAAAAATGATTATGTCACCTTGATGGCAAGTAAAAGAAATAAAAATAAACTATGCCTGAAACCAACAAAAGAAA
>NC_068982.1:59879954-59917021 GCF_001194135.2 Octopus bimaculoides | reverse complement strand
TTCTCTAAAGTAGAAGATAGACAAAGAAATAAAACTGGAAGCAAATATCATCTTGAAATTGGATAATTTTCGTTTTCTTTTCATTTCCCTTATTTTTTTTTTTCTGTCTGCCTCTCTGCCTTTCTTTTCTTGCGTTCTTTCTCTTTCTTTTCATTTCTTTTTTACTTTCTGTCTAATGACTGAGACAAGTTCTTTCTTTCTTTCTTTCCTTCTTTCTTTCTCTCTTTCTTTCTTTCTTTTCGTTTCATTTACCTTCCTTGTTTCCTGTAAATAATCAGGGTTTAAAATGCACATAAATGATTTTTATTTTTTTATTTTTTTTCGAAGTCTTCAGTGCTAATTCCTCAAAAATCATTGTCTGTCTATAAACATCCCACCCCAGCTTTGACTCTCATCCATGCACCCTCACTTTCTCTGATTATATATCTAGACGGACACACACATACACACCAGTACGTACACAAAACACACATACACATTCACAAACACAAATACACAACTTACTCCTAATACAAACCATTTTCTTAATCTGTCTCTTCAATGATCTTCACTTTATTTCCCCGCTTTTACCTCTGCCCTCAACCTTGCTCTCCTTCTCTCTCTCCATTCTTTTCCTTTCTGACTGTCTCTCTCATTCTCTCTCTCTCTCTTTCACACACACTCTCTCTCTCTTTCACACACACTCTCTCTCTCTCTCTCTCTTTCACACACACTCTCTCTCTCTCTCTCTCTCTCTCTCACCTTTACTCATCCATATTTAACAACCCCTCTATTTCCTATTACACCTGTGTGTGCCTGTTTCTTTATATTCAATATGTATACATCTTCCTCTCTTTAAAGCTGCACCTTGCATTTTTTTATTTTGTTTTGAGTGTCTCCTTCCTTTATCTCCTTTTATCTCTCTATTTCTTTCCCTCTCTGTCTATTTTTCTTAACATCTTGGGTCTTATATTTATGGTATCTTTTATTATCTTACTTGTTTCAGCCATTAGACTGTGGCCATGCTGGGCCACTGTCTTGAAGAACTTTTAGGTGAATGAATCAATTCCAGTATTTTCTTTTCTTAAGCTTGGTACTTATTCTATCAATCTCTTTTGCTGAACAGCTAAGTTACAGGGGACATAAATATACCAGCACTGATTGTCAAGCAATGGAGTGGGGACAAACACAAAGACACACAAAGATATATATATATATATATATATATATATATATATATATATATATACATATACATATATATATATATATACTACAGGCTTCTTTTAGTTTCTTCCTACCAAATCCACTCACAAAGCTTTGGTTTGGTTGGCCGAAAGCTATGGTAGAACACTTGCCCAAGGTGTCATGCAGTGGGACTGAACCCAGGACTATGTTGTTGGGAAGTGAGCTTCTTACCACACAACCACACCTGTACCTATCCACGCCTGCGTCTATCCATGTCTATACCTACCTCTGTCTATTTTTCTAAACATTTTATGTTATATATCTATGGTAAAACTTGAGAATCAAAAATCAGGTGACTACTGAAACCATTCTGATTTTTAACCCTTAGTTTTAAAGCAATATAACTCAGCTCAGGGATTAACTTTATTAATTAAAATTTAGAACTATTATAAACAATATATTTTCATCAACAAGATGTAATATAAGAGTCTGATGTCAACCTGGAGCCATTGAATCCTTCAAGAATTCATTGAGCAGCTGCTTAGTTATTGAAACTCTTTTGCAGAGATGGTTGTAAAAAAATTATATTTGGTCAGAATGAGATCTGATGAATAAGTTGGGTGAGACAGAAATTTTGAAAGTAGAATGTTTAATTTTTGCAAAGTTATTTGTGAAATATGCTTAGGTATTGCCATGATGAATTGTTCCTTTATAAAGTGATCTAGGCAATACATTCCTGCTCTGATGGTTTCATTAGAAATCAAGAAATAGTAGGAAATGACTCCATTTCTCAATCACCAAACAATAGCTGTAATTATCTTTTGATGAGACTTTAGCTTGAAAAAATGTTTTGGTGTTTTCCCTTGGTCCAGACAATCATGGAGCACCATTAGTTGCCACTGTCTGGGGCCCTTAGAAGTCACCTGAACTCCTTTAGTACCAGGATACTTCAAAGGATTATGGGTTACCATTGGTCAGATTTTGTATCTAACCAATGACTCAGAAACAGAAATGCATCCCATTACTTGTATGATTCAGGAGCACCAGTGCAGACTGTTTGGCCATGTTGCTCGATTTTTCAAGTTAGACCCTGCTTAACATGTTCACTTCACTGAGATTCTGGGAAGGTTGACAGCTGAAGTTGATCAGCCACATGGCACATGCCGTATGGTCATGGCAGATGAGAAGGTATCTCTCAGAGATGGGGACTGGCTGGTACTCTGCTCAATGGGTTGCCCAGTCATACCTAGGAATATAACTAACAAATGATGAATGCAGCAGCATGCTGCAATGATGCATGTCTCCGCCCTTGACCTGATTAGTTGCCATCTAGAATCCATTTTCATCATATATCACGAAGTAATCAACAAATGGCTGAAGTAATTTTTGCTGTGTAAAAGAAATATAGAACAGACTTTGTATCAGGGATCTTTTAGATTTTCATTTTGCTCATGCAGCACCAATTTTTTTAGCTTTTTTGTTTCTTTCCAGTGTAGTGTAAATTCAGAACAACTCTTGAATGGTCCAACATCGAATTCTCCTGTGACCTCCTGAGCTGTTTTGCATAGGTTCATTTCTATAATGGCTCTCCATTCATCATTGACAATCACAAAGATATATCTATGAACCACTTCATCTTCAAGTCACATTTGTTGACGTTGTGAGTAATTTTCAGTTTTGTTTGGAAATCATACATCAAAATCACTTGCCTTTTTTTTCTATCTCTTATTTGACAGCTTAAAGTAAACATAGATAAAACAATGAAGCAAAAATCTTAGCCTAAATCAATTGAGCAATATTTGCACTTCAAAATAGTATATTACTAAAACATAGTTAAATAAAAGTTTATTCCTAAATAAGCATCAAAGTTTTAAATCGGTGCATGTGTGATAAGAAGTTTGCTTCCTAACTACAGGATTTCAGAATTCCAGTTTTAGTTCCACTGTGTGGTACCTTGGGCAAGTGCCTTCTACAATAGGTGAATATAGGCTTCAGTGTCTCTTTTGATTATTAAGTATTTTGTAGCAGTCTCCTATTCTTGGATTCTAAATGCATAAACTTTGAAGTGTGATGTGATGTAGCAGTAATGATTCTAAGAGAGGCTTCACTGTACGTCAATATTACTTCTCCAAGTCTTCAAGAAACATACCCATGCACGGTTGATTTTTGGTATGCTGAGCGTTTCACATCTAGATATTTTTTGCGGGATGTTAGACTGGCTGTTTTGGGTTTGTATGGGAGATCATCAGAAAGAGAGTGCTTCCTTAGGAGTTCACTGCCAACAAGTTAGATATTGTTCTCTTTGTTTTTCAGCACTAAGTTAATGCATTTATTTTTGTTGTTGTTGTTTAGCAAGTGCTGTCTGAGAGAGAACATATAACATTCGAACATGTATGATGATAATGATATGTGTGTGTGTGTGTGTTTATTTATGTGTGTATATGTATAAGTGTGTGTGTATATTTATATGTATATCAGTATATATAAGTGTCTGTGTATATATGTGTTTGTATGTGTTTGTGTGTGTGTGTGTACATAAAACTATGTTTGTGAGAGTGAGTGTAAGAAAGGAAGGAAAAGTAAGTGAAATGTATATCAGAAGGAATATCTCATTTGGAAATATATCCAATGTATTCATTCGATTTTGCAGATGGCAAGGCATGATTTGTAGAGGCTGGATGCTAATATATCATTATTTGAAATCTCAACAAAAATGTTACCATGTCTGCAGCAATATGTGAGACCACACAAAAAAAAAGGACATGTAGAAAGCTAACAATTTGTAAAGGTTAGTAGTAGATACAGTAGTAAAATACTAGGATATGTGGTAATCATAAAGTATCGTTTTGAGTCCAAATGCATTGGCTGTGTATTCTTCAAGGGGATCAATATAGGACTGAATGGGGATAAGCATTAAAAAAACCAAAAAACTGTATCTGTTGAGTTTGTGAATAACTTTTGTTACTTGCTTACAGAGCTTTGCTTTGTTGGACAAGCAATGACAAGAAGAATATAAATTACTACTTTTGATATTTAATGTGGTTCAGTTTAATATTGGTCTGCTAAAACAGGCAGAATGTGTGCTGGGAAAAATGCTCCCCCTTAGTAACTCATTTGTAAACTCAGAAATATTATAAGAAAATGACATGAAGGACTGGATTTCTAATTGATAGTCATAGTCTTTTGCTAATAAAAATAGTGTTTTGCCGTTTACAAAATATCTGTGATAAAAACATTTAAAAAGAAACCAACAACCTAAACAATGTTATTTTTTGTTTTCCACCAAACCTACTGAAGCAATTAATTCTTAACTACAGTAACCTATGGCCCAATTTGTTCCCCATGCGTTATCTTCATGAAACAAAGTGTAAATAATTTGTTGATCTTGTTTCTTAATCATTTATCTTCCATTCTCTAATTTCACATCATACAAGGTAGTATTGCTTGCCCAAACGTGAAATTGGAGGAAGAATACATATACAGGAAATTCATTCTAACTTCTCATAAGCACAAAACAAAACTTGGTTCGAATCTTTCAGAATACTCTGGCTTTAGTCTCCATCACAATTTTGCCGTTGTTTCTTTCAGGATTTTTCACATGAAGATTCTGAGAATCTATTTACAATTGAAATGTTAATATCATTTCTGATTCCAGTTGACACTAGCTGGGTTCAGTAAATAAGACAAGAATGTTCAGCAGTAAAAGGGTTTTAATTATAGTGGCCAATAAAAATGTTTACTCATTATGAGAACTGAAGTGTAGAGATGTAAAGAATTGCAATGGTACCATGTATCTTCTATCATTTACTTGTTTCTGTCATTAGACTGTGGCCACGCTGGGGCTCTAACTTGAAGAATGAATCAAGCCCAATACTTATCATTTTTTTGTAAAGCCTGGTACTTATTTTATCAGTTTCTTTTTACTGAACCGCTCGGTTACAGAGATGTAAACAAGCCAGCATTGGTTGTCAATTCACACACACACACACACAATGGGCCTTTTTCAGTTTCTGTCTACCAAATTCACCTACAAGTCTTTGGTCAGCCTAATGCTCTAGTAGAAGACACTTGCCCAAGTTGCCATGCTGTAGGATTGAACCCAGAATCATGTGGTTGGAAAGCAAACTTCTTACCACACAGTCACGCCTGCTCTGTTTAACAAAAACAGCATAGAAACAATAAAAGAAATTCAAATTATTCGAGTTACTCTCCCATTATTATATTACTAAAATCTCATAGATTAGTAATGTCATTAAATATTGTACATGCACACTTACACACACACACACACACACACATACAAACAGCAAATCATTGGATGCACACTCTCAATCATAAATTACTAAAATTGCATTAGATTTGTCATACTATTTTATAATATTAATTATAACGTTAATAATATAAATATTATAACTAAATAAATATTATAACTAAATAATATAAATAATATTCCTTATTAATTTCTTTATTAAAATGGCGAAGCTAGTAGAGCATCATATAGATGTGGAAGCATGGCTGTGTGGTAAGAAGTTTGCTTGCCAACCATATGGTTTCAGGTTCAGTCCCACTGCATGACAGCTTGGACAAGTGTCTGCTACTATGACCTCATGCCAACCAAAGCTTTGTGAGTGTATTTGGTAGACGGAAACTGAAAGAAGCCCATTGTATATATATATATATATATATATATATATATATATATTTGAGTGTGTCTCTTTGTGTTTGTGTTTGTTCCCACCATCACCACTTAACAACTAGTGTTGGTGTGTTTACATCCCTGTAACTTAGTGGTCAGGTAAAAAGATACTGATAGAATAAGTACCAGGCTTTAGAAAGAAATAAGTACTGGGGCTGATCCATTTGATTAAAAACCCTTGTAGGTGGTGCTCCAGCATAGCTGCAATCAAATGATTGAAACAAATAAATGAGTAAATGCATTTACACTATTTGTTCCTATTCTTTACATTCTGTGTTCAAATCATGCAGAAGCCACCTTTGTCTTTCACCCTTCCAGGCCAGTAAAATAAAATACCAGTACCAAAGTCAATTTAATTGACAAGATCTCTTTCCTCCAATTTTTAGGTTTCGTGTCTATAAGAAACAATCTCTCTGTAAATAGATAAAATCCTTAATCAGTTCCCACCCCACAGTCTATCTATCTGTCCATTATATATTGCATAGACAGATAAATGTATTACTAATTTCATTTCCCTATCTTAAAGAAGGGAATGATGCACATCAGATCAGTGGTTCTCAACCATGTTCTACCTATGGATCTCTTTGATTCCAGTTTTACTCAGATGGACCTTTATAATCATCTGATGCTTAAAAATTCTATTATTCTTTTTTATATGCCATTCGACGACTGGCACCCATGCCAACGTCGTCTCCTTCATTGGACACGAAACTCAGCTTGCGAAGACCTGTTGGGACAAGTGAAAGCGAAATCGTGATGGCACCTATGCCCAGCGTCGCCTTCCTGGTACTTGTGCCGGTGGCACGTGTAAAAACATTTGAGCGAGATCATTGCCAGTGCTGCTGGACTGGTTCCTGTGCAGGTGGCATGTAAAATACACCATTTTGAGCATGGCCGTTGCCAGTACCACCTGACTGGCCTTCGTGCCAGTGGCACGTAAAAGCACCCACTACACTCTCAGAGTGGTTGGCGTTAGGAAGGGCATCCAGCTGTAGAAACTCTGCCAAATCAGATTGGAGCCTAGTGCAGTCATCTGGTTCACCAGTCCCCAGTCAAATCGTCGAACCCATGCTAGCATGGAAAGTGGTCGTTAAACGATGATGATGATGATGATATAATTAAATATTATTAGGAATTGTATTAAAAAATTGTTAAGATATTTTGTGTATTGTTGAATAATAACCAATTTATTGCACATGATTTTAAACAACCATATCTTATATGGACCCCCAAGGCCATATGCATCCCGATTGATAGTTACTGCATTAAATTATAATGTTGTTCTAGACACACCAAATAAACGATATGGTCATGGCTGAGAGCATCGGGCTCACAATTACGAGGTAGTGAGTTTGATTCCCGGACCAGGCTGTGTGTTATGTTCTTCAGCAAGACACTTTATTTTACATTGTTCCAGTTCACTCAGCAGTAGAAATGAATTGTGACACCACTTGTGCCAAGCTGTATCAACCTTTGCCTTTCTCTTGGATAACATCAGTGGCATGGAGACGGCAGGTTGGTATACATGGGTGTCTGCTGGTCTTCCATAAACAACCTTGATTTGATTTGTGCCTTGGAAGGGAACTTTCTAGATGCATCCCATGGTTATTCATAACTGAAGGGAATCATTATCCTTACCCATGGCTGGAATGCTTGTGATCCTAAGTATGTTGGATCAGAATTGACCCAAGGTTAAAGGACACCAATAGTGACAGTAGCAGCAATAACAAGTAGAAGAAGAAGTAACAAGGATCAAAATTGAGAAAAATAGCTGGGGTTACAAACAAAGAAGCTGTAAGAAAAGACAAGATGTTTAGAGAAGAGATAAAACGATGGAAATCCATATTAAGGAAGAGAGAGAGAGAGAGAGAATAAAGGACTAACAAAATGTGAAGTAGTGTCAGGTGAACACTGGATATAGAAAGGGCGACTGAAGCTATGAAGTCACATGCATACAACAACTAAAAGGTACAATATCCCATGAGATTGGATTAGAGACAATAAATGGAAAAGGAAATATAAAGGAAAAGAAAAACAAAAAGCAAAACAAAAACAAAAACAAAAAAACAAAGGAGGAACATGGAAAATTGTTTTGTCTATTTAATCCAATTATTTAATCTTTGTTCTAATATAAACAGAACTGTGAATGCTTTAATTAAACTGAAACATGACAACAGTTCAATGCCATTGATTAAATTAAACCTTTCATCAACTTTGTTCTAATCTATGGAATCTATAATTTTGTTCATTATGCTGTTAAACTGTGTAATAGTAGTGGTGGTGGTGGTGGTAGTGGTTGTGGGAATGATAGCGGTAATATCAGCAGCAGAATCAGGAGGGTATCAGCAACTATATCAGGACAAAACAAATTTTGAATATATCTGTGTTGTATGAACTTTGATCTGCTTATAGTAACACTAACTTGTCTATTGCTTTTCATTAGGGTTGGTGGCATCCTAAACTAATTTTTTCAAAAATTAACTTTTTAAAAATATGCAAATTCCAATGTCTGCTTATGTACACCCCTGCTTCAGTAAGTATAGTAAAGTTTATGCTTTACTGAGGAGGTGTAAAAAGATTGAAACATGTACAGAAGTGTCTCCTGTACTTGGAATAATTGAAAACATATTCATTAACCCTTTGCCTGTCCTGTGTATTACAAGTGATGTACAGGACATTTTCCTGGCATCTTTGCTTCATATATGATACAAATTTCCAATTTTTTTCAACAACAGAATAACTTGGGGCTTACGAAAAGAAAGCTTTCTATTACTCAGAACGAATGAAAGAAGGATTAACTAAAAGTCTGAAAACACACAAGGACATCTTGACAAACTTAGCAAAGTAGTTTGGACAGATAAAGGATCAATTCACATTAACTTTGCCCACTGCTGTAGCAAATTCTAATGCTCTGTTTAGTGTTTACTATTTTGAATATGGTAAAACTAATTTCACTTTAATTATAAGTTGGCTACCTTCTTACTATTGTTTGAGCCAAAATAATGAATGAAAATGACAGCAGCAGTATTAAGTGGTATTAATAATTAAATAATTAATTAATTTATAAGGGAAAGAAAAGTATGCAACGCTTTCTCACTGCAATGCATTGCTATTTAAGGTTTAATTCCAAGATAGAAAATTAAGAAAATTATTTTCGTATAATTAATATTATTCTACCTCAAAAGCATTGACTATGCAGGAATATAAACACACACACACACACACACACACACACATATGGAGGGTTTCTTTCAGCTTCCATCTACCAAATCCACTCACAAGGCTTTAAAGGCTATAGTAGAAGACATTTGTAAAGGGTACCTTACAGTGGGACTGAACCTGGAACCATGTAGTGAGGAAGCAAACTTCTTACTACACAACCATACCTGCACCTATATTTGTTAATTTGCTTCACAACCATATTTTCCATGCTAGCATGGGTTTCATGAATACATATATTGTTGAGGTATCATTTTATTGCCAGATGCCCTTCCCTGTAGTTAATCTAACCTGTTTTTACAAGAGGGGTGTTTCATTCTATTTACCTTCGAAGGAACAAGACTACTGAATAATTTGTTGACTGGAAAATGTAAACAGACAACACCAGCTCGGTGATTGTTTTTCATGCAATTACAAAGTGTGAACATTCATACACACACACACACACACGGTTGCACACACACACACACACACACATGTACACACATGCGCACACATATCTGTGTGTGTGTGTGTGTGTGTGTGTGTGTGTGTGTGTGTGTGTGTGTGTGTGTGTGTGTGATAGGTTTTGTATAGGTTCCCTTCAGTTCCAAGTTCACTAACATATCATTGATTGGCCTAATAGAGGTGCGTGGCTTAATGGTTAGAGTGTTGGGCTCATGATTGTAAGATTGTAGCTTCGATTCCTGAACTAGGCAACATGTGTTCTTGAGCAAATCACTTCATTTCACATTGCTCCAGTTTACTCAGCTGGTAAAATTGAGTAACTCTGCGACGGACTGGCATCCCATCCAGGTAGGGAATATATATGCCATGGAAATTGGGAAACTGGCCCTTATGAGTCAGTATGACTTGAGAAAGAAACTTTAGCTTACATTGATTGGTCTGGGGCTGCAGAGGACACTTGTACCTTACGGAGGGATCAAATCTAAAACAACATGCTAATGAAACTTCTTAACCACACTGCCATTTTTGCACTCAGCTATGATTGTGCATTTATAGACATAAAACACACATGCAAACACACACACACACACACACACACACACACACACACACATACATGCATATATAAAGTCAATTAATGAGATCCAGAGAGTATCAGAATAGAAAACTGTAGTGCTCAAATGATTTAAACTTATACTCCGAAAATGTTAGAAGCCCAAGTTTGTTGGGGTAAAGAGTGACTATAAGAGGAAGCACCATCTCTATATGCATATATATGTGTTACGAACATTGAATAATTTAATATAGATGATGTTAGAGAAACTTGTAGTTCTAAGATAAATAGCTTATTTTATAAATATGCCTATTTAAGTATCATAATAGCATGAAACTATTAGTAGCACTTTTGGTTGTGTCTTTTATTTGATACATATATATGTATGTATGCATGTATGTATGTATGTATGTGTGTGTGTGTGCGTGTGTGTATTCATATATGTATGTACATGTGTATTTATAAATATGTGTATCTGTGTGAATATATATATATTATACAGACAAGAAGGTAATATTTCGAACACAGTATAACTGTGAAAACAACAGAAAGATTGGGTATTATTACCCTTATAAAAAGGAAAAGGTTGTCAGCAGACAGCCATGGGACTTGAACCTACACCTCTCAGATACTGGCTGAGTACTCTACCATTAGGTTAAATGGGCCATTCTGCTGTTTTCATGGCTATACTGTATTCAGAATATTACCTTCTTGTCCATATAATACAATACGCATTCAATGCCTCTAAACACAAAAAGTGTTTGTTTACATATGTTGTTCCATAAATATATACTTACATATATACATATACATATATATATATATATATATATATATATATATATATATATATATATATATATATATATATATATATATATATATATATATATATATATATATATATATATATATTTCTGTAGACAAATTCACATATTCTTTCTCCTGTATATATAAAGGCAAAAATTATTATATCGAAGTAAGCATTTAGTGTTTCTCTGATGTACCTACCCCCACTAGTCATCAAATACAGCAGTATAGGTAAAATTCCCAAGTGAAAGCACCAGTTTTTTGCATGTTTAGTTAAAATGACTCAGGATCCACTACTCATTATTGTCTCATGGTAAGGATCAAAAATAGGACGAATTTAATAATTTAAATTAAATTATAAAACTTACAATAAAAATTGAAAGCTTTAAAGTATTTTGACATGTTTTTATAATAATTCAAAGGACTCTTTATTAATGAATTAAACTATTTTATAGTTAATATAATTTACAAAATGACGTCAGATTTTGTTCTTTTTTTTTATGAAGCCTTTTGACACAAGTCTTTCAGAGAAGATATGACGCAATAAAACCTTACAATTTAAAAAAAAAAACATTGCAGTTTAAAGTCAAGTTTGATGTTTTCAAAGACTATTTTGATTTCCTTACTAACAGCTTTTATTTGCTTTCAAATCAATGCTCATTATTTATTTTTGAAGTGTCTAATTAATTACAAAGTAATAATGAATTAATTTTTACAGCTAATCATTGATTAAATCAAGTACATTTTTTTTTTTATGAATTCAATACAGCAAAGAAATTTTGATGAAAAGAAGTGGGGCCTTTACACAATGGCTTATAACAAGTTGCTAATTCCAGTTAGAAGCCAATGAAAATGATTTTCTTTACACTTTAACTCATTGCTAATTTATAAGATGATTTTAAAAAAATATTGTTTTTCTAACAATAAGTTAATAACAAGTTGGTAATATAGTTTTAAAATGGCTGGTATGTGCAACAATTTGAAACAAAAGCATTTACATAAATCTTAATAGTCATTGATTAATTGCTAATATAATCAGCCCTCGTTGAAGCAGTATTTCTGTATCAGGTCAAAAGTCTTTTGAAAGGTGCACACATATAAGGTCACATTACAAATTATCAAACATTTCACATAATTGAAGGTTAATGGCTGGTTGGAACATAGGGTATGTTGACAAATTACTCCACAGTGATTCATATAAATCCAAAACATAACATTTGAATATGTAAATTATGGCATTTACTCTTCACTAAAAAGTAGTCATCTTTCTAACTTGATAGATCTTCTCTAAGAGACACAGCTATTATATATAATGAGTAATTTTAATAATTTCATATCTAAATAAAATTGAAGATAATATTTAAGGATAACATGCCTGTATAACAAATTTTGGCATAATGCCATTAATTTGGGGCAAGGGGTAAGTTGATATTACTGAGCCCCAGTGCTCAACTGGAACTTATTTTGTTGCCCCCAAAAGAATCAGTGCAATTTGAACTCAGAATGTAAAGGCAGACGAAATGTTGTTAAGTATTTTTGCCTGGTGTGTTAATGATTCTGTCAGCTCACTGTCTTACTGAAACATCATCTAAAAGATAGTTTAAAATTTACATTTATTTTCTAAATCCAAAACTTCGTACTAGAGTATTTGCATACAAATTAAAAATTTTAACCAATTTATGAAAGGCTTGTAAATGTGTCAAAGGCAGTTTAGGCTCACAGATGAATAAGACATAAACCGATTTTGTTTTCATTCAATCAGGGTGGATGCTTAGTTTATTTTAGAGAAAGTAAACTTTTATTAAGTATAATATTTGTGTGTATTTACTTCCACAGTACTATCTCTCAATGTTGGTAGATACTGCTGGCATGTTGATGCAAGCTCTGCTACCAATCTTATCTTTTACTCGTTTCAGTCATTAGACTACAGCCATGCTGGGGCATCACCTTGAAGAAATTTTAGTTGAATGTATCAACCCTAGTTCTTATTTTTTTAAAGCCTGGTACTTATTCTATTGGTTATTTTGCTGAACTGCTAACTTACAGGGATGTAAACACACCAGTACTAGTTGTCAAGTAGTAGTGGTGGGGGACACACACACACGTACGACAGGCTTCTTTCAGTTTCCGTCTACCAAATCCACTCACAAGGCTTTGGTTGGCCTGAGGTTATAGTAGAAGATACTTGCCAAAGATGGAATGCAATGGAATTGGACCCTAAACTATGTGGTTAGGAGGCAAGCTTCTTATCACACAGCTATGCCTGCACTTATTCATAGCTTATTTTTCTTCAAATTTGACTCTTATTCTTAGTAGGTCATGTGATCATATAAAACCTTCCCTGGTTGTCTTAACTATATATTACTGCAAGTGATGGCTTCCTTAAGAACAACTCTATTTGACTCAGTAGCATTCGTATTGCAGTTAGAATGGGTTTATTTTCAAAATGTTCCAAAAATAAGAGTAACTTTTCTTCTTCAGAGTAGATAGAAGAAAACCGTTCTAGTTCTTCAGGCTGGTACAGTTCCTTGAATAATTATTCCAATCAATTGAGTATACTGTTATATAGTCTAATCGATTGAGTATACTGTTATATAGTTCAATCAATTGAGTATAATATACGTTAATTAAGTTAACTTAATTGAAATAACTCTACAGTAGCTTATTGAATTGCTTATCTCAATATATCTCGATGATATATATATATATATATATCATCTGTTCAATGATTCCAGTGAAGGGTTTATAAAAAGGCTGAAATATATGTATTTTATGTAAGTCACACTCTATTTACAATATACAACAACAATTACAGTTAAAGCGTCTTTGGTTTTCTATTTGATATGAAAATTTTCCCTCAATCAGTGTCAAAGATTCCTTGTCAGTTCGACTGAGGAACATTCAGCTGCATGATCAACAGAATTCCTTCTTCTAAAACTAACGTCTTAGTAACTGGCCCTCTATTGGTTATGACAACATGTGTTCCAGTTGATTTGATCAATGAAACAGCCTGCTAATGGAATTAATGTGCAAGTGGCTGAGCAGTCCACAGACACATGCACCCTTAACGTAGTTCTCAGGGAGATATTGCACGACACAGAATGTGACAAGGCTGGACCTTTGGATTACAGGTACAACACATTTTGCTAGCTGGGTGCACTGGAGCAATGAGAAATAAAATGTCTTGCTCAAAAATATGATGCACTACTACGAATTAACCTGATGACCTTACAATCGTGAGTCAAATACCCTAACCACTAAGGCACACACTTTCACTCATATTAGTACTTGAGTACTCCACAGGCACATTGTACCCTTAATACAGTTTTCCAGATCAAATCAGCATTACACATTAAGATAAGACTATTCTATATTTTAGAGATGAGGAATACTGAACATTATTTACGTTGGACAGATATGTGTCCCTAGCTTGTTTGTTGTTACCACAACATTTCAGCTGGTTTACTCACCAGCCTTCATCAGGTGTCCCGGTGGAATTTTGAATAAATAATAACAATAATAATAATGATAACATCAGCAAAAGAATTCCTTAGGAATGAGAACCAAAGGTTGGGTTCAAAATTCCACCAGGACACCTGATGAAGGCTGGAGAGTAAATCAGCCGAAACGTTGTGGTAACAACAAAGAAGATGAAGACACATCTATCCAATGTAAATAATGTACATTAAGATAAGATTGAACTTTTGAAATAATGATACAATCCAAAAAGAAAGGGGAGAACTGAGCCCAGTACTAGACTGTTATGCATCAACCTCAAAAAGTGAACATTAAAGACGACCTTGATGGGACCTGAACTTAGATCCCAGAGAGTTAGAATGAATATGTCAAAGTAATGCGGTTCAAAATAATGCCCACTAGGGTTTCTTTATTTTCAGCTAATGTCAGTGGAAAGCATTTCAAATTGAATGACATAGTACTTTATTAAAATTGAAATGGCAAAAAGAATAATTAGAAATATCTCTATGATTGATTGTTGAATAAGTGGAATAAATAGAAGATTGGGAACCTATCTTCAGCAGACCAATATAATAGCTGGTATAAATATGGACTATAACCAATTAAAGATATGATGACAGAAATTTTCTTTTGAATTCAATTAGGGACAAGAGTTGAAAATCTAAAAGCGTCAATGTTAGAACTTCTTGCTCTATCTACTAGTTTAGATGATCTGGCTGTGCTGGAAGATGCTATATTCATGGATGACTCAAAGTGAATTTATAAAATTAGGAAGGAACTGGAGTGTGTGTACAAGAACTATATTTCAGCTGAGATAACTGCAACAAGTTCATGTTGAAAACAACCAGCCTTTATTTTGCATTTAGGTGCAGGCATAGCTGTGTGGTAAGACGTTTGCTTCCCAACCATATGCTTCTGGGTCTAGTCCCACTGCATGGCATCTTGGGCAAGTATCTTCTGCTATAGCCTCAGGCTGACCAAAGCCTTGTGAGTGGATTTGGCTGAGGGAGTCGAATCTGAAGGAAACCTGATGTGTGTGTGTGTGCTTGTCCCTCACCACTGCTTGACAACCGGTGTAGGTTTGTTTATGTTCCCATAACATAGAGGTTCAGTAAAAATAGACTGATAGAATAAGTACCAGGCTTTAAAAAAGGTACTAGGGTCAGTTCATTCTACTAAAGAAGTTCTTTAAGGTGGTTCCTCAGCATGGCAACGATCTAGTGACTGAAATAGCTAAAAGATATATAAAGGACTTTGACCCAGATTAAACTGGTGGAAATGAAATAAATTTAGTATAGATGCACATATCTTAGGAGCAATTCAGGTCATATTCATGATGATGCTTTGAAGAAATGGGGAAAGCATAACGAACTCAATGAGGAGCTTAATATGCTGTTTGACATTCATCATATCACTTCTGTTTATTGCTTTTCATAATAGTTAATGATACAATGAATTAAGAATATCAGGATTATATTTCCTATTGAACTTCTATACACTTAATCTGTTAAAACAAACTGTGAGATACGTTCAACATTTGATAGAGTATAATAATGCCAAGACAGTAAACTGAAAGTAAAAATGATGAATACTAATGTACTGGTAGCAAAGGATATGAAATCCCACTATGACAGAAAAATGTCCTTGGTATACAAGATTGCTGTTGGCTGAAATTCATTTGATGGATTTACAGAAGGTGCCGAAGAGACGCATTTGAATTACACAGGTTGGTTTATGAGAAGTAGTGGATAGCTTGCATTACCTAGGGAATATAATTCAGGAATGGTTGTAGGGAAATTGCAGTGGTCACAGATTGGATGAAGTAAGTAGTTCAGGAAACTGTTACTTTTATCAGCAATAAAAGGATGTTGTTATGAGCAGAAAGTAGACAGTAACAATTGTATGTGCATGTATGCATGTATATGCGTGTGTGAGTGCATTGTGTGTGTATGTGTGTGTGTGAGATGTTTTACATGAGTTGTGAATGCAGAAGGTATACAGTTATTGAAGACGAATGGGCTGAGATTGGTTTATTGGATATGTATCATTAACTTACTAGAAAAGAGAGTTGAAAAGGTGATGAGGTGCTATGGGTATTGTCTTCTATATGTGCTAAGCAGAAAGAGAGATAGATAGAGGGGGAGAAGAATAGAAAGAAAGAAAGAGAGAGAGATGACTGCAGCTTTTTTTATGTAATAAAATGGATAATAGATGCTGAGTGGAAATAATATGTGTTGACAGTAGACGGTGCTTGTATTAGAGGTAGACAAAAGAATATTTAAGAGTCAGTGGTTATGTCAAATCTGAGAATGTTGAGCCACACAGATACATGGTAGATACTGTATTTTAGACTCATGCAACATTGGAAAAATGGACACTAAAATAATGATTATAATAAATACAATGGAGTTTATTGTTTGCAAAGGACAATAAATTTGTTTTGTCTCTAAGATTCATGTTATCACATTCTTAACTTTTATTGTTATTTAAATTTCTCTTATCTAATAATGTTCATTTAAGTGAAACTAATGCTGAGTTGCCAACTGAATTCTTTCTCCATTTAATGTTTGTTGTACTTTTAATTGTATTTGTACAACTACTTTGACAAATTGAATTGAACAGAGCTTAGATTTGTTAATGTTTAAAATTTATCTATACATCCTTTCATTTTTATCTGTAATCTCTAGATTGTTGTAAGAAAAAAAAAAACAAAAAAAAAACAGTGAGGTCAGTGCTATCATTTTTAACTCTTTTTACCTATACTATTAATCTAAATATAGTCTTCAAACAATCAAATCATCCTGTTGAGATTATCTCATGATCTGATGTTTCCATGAAAAATCAAATGTTTAGTGTTCTCATTTATCATTCTTGAAAACTGCAATGTATTCCAATGCTTGTTTTTCTGTGTACATTTTATATTTTACCTAATAGTTCAAGAATCAAAATCACTGCTTCCTTTGTTTACAAAATTTACCAGAATTTTGGAATATGCTCTATGTTACATTGCTTTTTATTCTCTTGTTCTTTTTTTTTTTTTGACACCTGTCATAATAATATCTCTACTTTCTTACAATTTCTTTATTTGAATCAACTTTATTACTTTCTCATTTCTATTTTACCATTATATGTAACAACTATGGCATCAACATCCAAATTCATAGACCATAAATTATAATACTTTCAATTTGTTGCTAAAGACCAAATTTATGGATATTGTTATTTCTGCTTGTCCTCATTATCATCATCATTATTATCCTAATCATTAACTCTTATTGTTTTCTTCCTTTTCTTCCTCATTTGTTCACATTTACTTTCTTCTTAAAGAGCTTTTAATATTTTAGACTTCATCTTTGCCAAATGGATGTAGAAACGAAATAAACACATGTATGTAAACATACATTTTCCTGTTGAATCACTTGTGTTCTTTCCCAGATCTCATTATCCCCTCAGATATTTGTCTCAGTGCCAGAACAATTATGCTAGATAGGAAAAACAGCTAAGACAACTGTTATTCAAATTATAGAATTGAAAAAAATCAATCTTGCTAATGTAGTTACTCAAAACAATTTGTTAAACCTCTAAAAATTTGAGGGCTATTACAAGAATGAATTTAACCATTCTATGTATGGTATAAATATTGCTTCTAGCCCTATAAACATTTGAGCATCAGTTCAATCTCACCCAATCTTTGATTTATTCATCTGTTTCTTCAAATTATAAAGAAAACATTTACAAACAATAATGACTTCTTAATTAAGTATAGTGTCTTACTGCAATACAACAGATGAAATGAGAAGTTGTGATGCTTATTTTTTTTTCTATGCTGCTATTAAATTCGGATAAAAACTTACACACTACAATTTACTCACTCTTTTCAGTCATGTGACTGTGGCCATGCTGGAGCACTGCCTTTAGTCGAGCAAATCGACCCCAGGACTTATTCTTTGTAAGCCTAGTAATTCTTCTATCGGTCTCTTTTGCCGAACTGCTAAGTTACAGGGACGTAAACACACCACCATCGGTTGTCAAGTGATGTTGGGGGGACAAACACAGACACACATACATATACACACATACATACATATATATATATATATATATATATATATACGACAGGTTTCTTTCAGTTTCCGTCTACCAAATCCACTCACAAGGCTTTGGTCGGTCCGAGGCTATAGTAGAAGACACTTGCCCAAGGTGCCTTGCAGTGGGACTGGACCCGGAACCATGTGGTTCATAAGCAAACTACCTACCACACAGCCACTCCTACGCCTATATTATAACTAAATAACAAAATAAGTTTGCTTATATATTAATGCTACTCTATTCATCCTTCATAGAAATTGATTTCTAAGACAGGCACATGGTTGTAGTTTGAAAGAGGGTTGTAGTTGATTATATTAGTACTAATTTTATTTTATCTTTTCCTGGCTAAAAATAAAAATAAGTTGACTTTGAAATATATCATCATCATTAATTTTGAAAATTCTCTGGAATATGACTTTCTGAAAAAAAAAAGAAGAAAACTTCAATGTAATCTAAAATCAACAAATATGCACTTACTTTGATGTCATCACCATCATCATTTAACGCCTGTTTTCTATACTGGCATGGGTTGGACGGCTTGATAGGAACTGGTAAGGCCAGGGGCTGCACCAGGTTCCATAGTCTGTTTGGGCTTGGTTTCTATGGCTGGATATCCTTCTTAATGCCAACCACTTCACAGAGTGTACTGAGTGTTTATTATGTTTCACCATCACCAGTGCTTATATCCAGTAATAACTTACAAATATTTTCAGTTTTGGTTTATGCTCATTTTCTCACAATTCATTGCATTTTTTTGTTTTTAAATATTACATCATATATATTTTGTGCTTCTATTTCTATCAAAGATTAAGCAATATCAGTAAAGTTGTAATTTCAAATCATAGGTCTAGCAAAATATTCTTGGAACTTAATTGTAACTTGGTCATAGTTTTTCCTGAGTAAATACAAATGATTCACTCACCAGTGCACTACAACAACTATCTCATGGCTTCATGCCCTTTGTTTTCTGTATCACTTCTACTCTATTCTGTTTTCTTCTGAACTGGCCACCTCAATGCTACCCCTGCCCAAGCACCTGATACTCTTCCTTTCTTTATTTCTTGTCTCACTTTCCATTGTGGTAAGAAGATGGAAATGTTCAATATACTCAGAGCAAGGTTTTGCTCTCAATTACTGTAACTTAAAAATTTTGTCAACTGGTCAGAACTAATTTTGACAGCTTAAGATCAAAATTCAGCCTCACAATCTTTTTAATAGTTGTGATTTACAGAATAGCTTGAATTCCAGTCAAACAGTGAAGGGAAAATTGGCTAAGGGTTTCCTTACTAAATGCATCACTGCTTGAGGAAGGCAAGAATAAGTAACCTTTTTGACTTCTTTAATTTTGTAAAGGTATTTGAGTTTTGTCTGGAATATATTTAGAAAACTTCTGGTCGGGAAAAGCAACCAAGTGGACTAACATCAGAAATTGGCACTGCATTGCCATACTGAAGATTGGTATGCTGTTTACCAGAAAATTCCATCTTTCCGAAGCCATTTCTTTGACTCTTGTGAAATTTTCATGAAAACAAATCACTCAGTTACACTTATATAAGCACACACACACAACACACACACAGACAGATACAAACACACATTCGCAAAGAAAATAAGAAAATTCTTCATAGCTGGAACAACAGAAAAAGTTTGCATTAAAAAAAAATGGTTTCAAAACTTCTTGGTTGGTGGTCTTTCCTAGTTGTCTTACTTTCTGATTCTTTGTGGGGTGGGGGGGATTAAAAACAGAGTTGATAAATGCAAGTTATCTTGATAATAATAATTGCTGCAAATTTTTAAAATAGACTTATTGAAAATGAATTTAAACAATATCGTTATACTTGAGGAAGGTCATATTTTGCCAGTTAAACATATGCACTATATATTTGGTCTTCACTTCAGTTTTATCATGATTATTTTCATTTTTGCTGTAAAAGCTCTTTTGCCACACATCATGTGACCTCTTCAGTAACTCTCTATCTCAGGTGTCTCCAAAAGAACTTTGATAAACAAACTAAAATAATAATTATAAAGCTACAGTGATGATAACTAGTGCATGTTTCAACTGGCAAAATATGCCCATCCCCAAGTATAACAATACCTGTTCCAACACATGATTTCACATCAGGAATCTTGCAAAACAAATATATAACTGTAAAATTTAATCAACTTTTGAAGAAAAATCTGTCATAATTATTGTCTTGGCTCATCAGAAAAGAAAAAATTGATAACAATAGTTAACAACGAGCAAGGACATTATAGAGTCAGGTAACCAGCTAAAGAGATCAGGGAACTGTCTTCATTAAGTCCATTGTCAAGCTCTATCAATTGAATCTACCTTATTCTAAATACTGTGGGCTGTATAGTACACTACTGTAAACAGTAAAATCAGCTGTAGTTACTTTCCGTTATTGTGCTGAATTCCTTCTGTGAGAAAACCTATGTACAGCAATTAAGCATATATTTTTTATAGAGATATATCTCGTTTTTGCTTATAATTGGAAAAATCTTATCTAAGCATTGGTTTTATAGGTCCATAGTGTCATGAAAAGATTATCTATAAAAATAAACTTAGAAATCATTAAATGTTAAGAATAATTGAGCTTTTGTTGAGTAACTGCAATGTAGCTAAAAGAAAACTTATATGAAAACTTAGATCAAACGAGGAGCTTTACAGAAAGTTGATAATCTAAACAGACCTCTATGAAAACTGCTGTTAGATAAAAGTTATTTCTTTAGGGAAGGACAATTAAGGTGGCATATGTGAGGCAAGAATAAAGTGATGTTAAATAATGAGTAATTAGTTTGGGTAATAACGATTATAGTATAACAGTTCTAGTGCAAATTATTTTCACAATATGCTACCCAATAGATTTTTGAAAAAGCCTCTATGATTACCTCACCTATTGAAAATAAGTCAAACTTCTCTCTCAAATCACATTGTACTGTTTTTAAAATGGATAAACACACCTGATAACTGTCTTGGATAACATAAATATGACAACTGGTCACAAATAGAATGCTTGTAGAAAAGTATAACCACCAGCAGTAGCAAAGTTTTGACTATGATTTATTACAGGAATCTTTGATATTTAGATTTTGACTCCTTTGGTTTTTAATTACTTGTATTTTGTGTGAAATGGTCTTACATGGCATCAAATGAGTTTTGCAATATGGCACTGACAACATAAGACTAAATTTCATTACAATTGTAATCTCACAAAACAACTGAGATTTTTTGAAACCTACAATGAGTGTGTCTTGTGAATTATTGACAACAATTTTTAGATTGCTATGATTCTAATAGACAGGGTGAGTGCAAGTTGACAAAAACAAAGTATTAGAAGTATTTGCCAGTTAGTTTAAGTTTGGAAGAGACATGACCAAACTAGGATATCTAAAGATATTCAGCAAAAAGGGCATTTACTGATAGTATTGGTTACAATATGGACAGGAAGCAAGTATGTTTTGATAAATTTAAATCATTTGTGTTGGGTTTGAAATGTTTTAGTGAGTAATAATAGAATATGTTATAATTTATTTATTGATTACATCAGTTGTATACTTCTGTTACATGACAAAATCTTCATTAATTTCAATATTCTAAATAATATTGCTTGTTTGTTTTTCTTTTCTTTGCTTCATATTTCCAGTGGAGCAGTACTTAATTCTGTAGCACTTTGTAGATCAGAGACACATCTCTGGGAATGTTGGTTTGTTGAGTTGACAGTAACTTTATTATAAAAGCAATTCAACTTAACATTTGCAACCTAATTAATCACTTTTCAGTTTTAAAATGTCGCTTTGTTTATAGCAGACAATTGTCTTATTGTGATGCTTAAAGCTAAATTGATTCAGTCATTGAGATCTAAGTGTTTGAACACGAACAAAGCTCAGTTAGTTGGTGGGTATGAAGCCAACAATTTTTGGTCAATACTTAGTAGTCTATCAGTTTTGTCAACTGTGGCCCTAAACAAACAAAATTTTTGATTGTTTAGAACTCTTGGAATCTGTGTATTTTGATGCAGTTCTTGGAATCAGGAGCGAATGTATATTTGATAGTTCAAATAAATGGTGATGTACATAATGATATATGTACAAAAAAAAAAAAAAAATTCAAAATGAATTGAAATTTGTCATTTAGTTGGAGAAACAAATAAAATATTCTGCTGACACTTGTTCAGAAATCTCGAGAAAGGAAATAATGCTATTTAATTTTTGACAAAATTGAATTTTTATGCTTAAGGGAAAATGTTGATCTTTGTTTGCAGCTAATATAACACCTGTGGGCTGTTTTATGTGTTGGTTAGATATCTCGGTCATTGTTTCATGCTGCTAGGGATAGTTGACTAATGGTCATGGATTTTTTTAAAATTTGTAAATCTCAGTGACCTGATTTCATTGTCAGTCAATCATAACTGTGATCAATGGCATTCTAACCATGACCATAAAGTCCTTTTTTTTTTAACTAATACCATATATTTAAGACTAACTACATCATGCTTTGCTCCTTTTTTTTTTTTTGTTGTATGATTGGGTTTGATTTGTATGAAGTTAGGCTATTGTCTCCAACAAGTCCAATTACCACGTAAAAGCCACTGTCATTTGCTCAAAGATATCAGCAGCTGTTAATAAATATAACATTATATAATATATATAAATAAAACTTTAACCATTAGGAGATTTTTGTTAAAACTTAGTACCAAATTAAAATGTCTCCAACTTAATGTATAACAAAATTGTTAAGATGACTTATTTGCATTGATGGAAAAATTTTCCTGACTACTAACCTTACTTTTTACTTCAGGTAAATAATTTAGCATCTGTTCCTCATCAACTGTCATGAGCATGTATGTGTTCATGTGAATACACACACACACACACACACACACACACACACACAAGCAAGCAAAGTAGCTAGTTCTAAAATCTCTATAAGAGATATAAGGATTAACAATACTGAAAAGTAATGTTTGTTGCCACTTCAACATGGCTGTTCTGTACGGAACTATGTTACTACCATTCTTTTACCCCAGGAGGGCATCTCATCCAGCTGGTTAATGACACAACTTATGTCCAATATACTGTGAGCAGGGGAGCGAACCCCTACCATCTAGTGGTGACAAGACCAGTAGACCAGTGAGGTTTCAAGGTATTTTTCTTTATCACTACTGGACACCTGTCAGCTAGACATGGCAGTCATATATCATCATCATCATCATCATCGTTTAACGTCCGCTTTCCATGCTAGCATGGGTTGGACGATTTGACTGAGGACTGGTGAAACCGGATGGCAACACCAGGCTCCAGTCTGATTTGGCAGAGTTTCTACAGCTGGATGCCCTTCCTAACGCCAACCACTCAGAGAGTGTAGTGGGTGCTTTTACGTGTCACCCGCACGAAAACGGCCATGCTCGAAATGGTGTCTTTTATGTGCCACCCGCACAAGCCAGTCCAGGGGCACTGGCAACGGTCTCGCTCGAAAATCCTACAGGAGCCAGTCAGGCGGTACTGGCAACGGCCACGCTCAAAATGGTGCAGCTCATGTGCCACCCGCACAAGAACCAGTCCAGGGGCACTGGCAACGATCTTACTTGGCTTGCCGGGTGTTCTCACGCACAGCACATTTCCAAAGGTCTCGGTCAGTAGTCATAAATATATATATATATATATATATATATATACACACACACACACGTTTGTGTGTATGTGTATAAATATAAACATGCGTGTGTGTGGGCAGATGGTTCTCCATCAATTTTGATGATGAAGATTCAGTTGTTCACTCAACTAAATTACCTGCTCCTGAATTAATGTATAAGTAGATGATGAGCATTCCAATGACATATGTACCATTAAGTTGATTCTCAGGCAGAATCAGCCTGACTCAGTGTTTGATAAAGATGTGCTTTTTAATTACAAGTATAACTCAGCCAACAGGCTTTTATATAGCTTCCAGTCAGTAAATTTCATTCACAAGGTGTTTCAAGATGAAATTATAGAATATTATTTGCAGGATGTTATATAGTGCTATCAAACCTGGGATCTCATGTTAGCAAAGTGAACTTTTTAACCATTAAAACCCAATGCACCTATTTATACATATACCTGCACATAGAGGCAATTATGCAGATAAGCAAATTAGATACATCAGATTTATAAAATATATTAAATTCAAAATATGTATAAATGCAAAACAAGAGAAAGCAAAAGGTGGAGACTTTCAGATGATGAATTTTTAAATATAAATATATAGACATACATTTGGTGTATCTAACTTGTTTATCTGCATAATTGCCTCTATACCTGCTCAACTTGATGCCTCTTTCTTTACCTTGTGGAATGATCCCCTGTAAAGAATCTTTTAAGCACTACTAATTGTCTTCTATATGGAAAATCTCTGGATCTCACTGCATATACATACATGATGTATGATGGCTTTCTACTTGATAGATGAGCATAACCATTGCTGTTAGATGTGTAAGCAATGCCATGCAGAGGGTCTAAGTCATGTGAAGCTTGCATAAAACCATGATGACTCTCACTAGCAATACCAAGAAACTCAGGGACGAGCTAAGTTCAAGATGACTGTCTCAGTAGAACAGTGGGTTTTATATACAAGTTAGACTTCTTCTAGAGAGATGCCTTCACAAAGACCAGGGATCCTTCATTTCCCATGGGTTTATTATGCCTTCATGCATCGACCTGAGTATTTCTATGTCCCAGCACATACATACATACGTACATACATATGTGTGTAAATGTATGTACATATATAAATATATATATGAGTATATATATATATATATATATATATATATATATATATATATATATATATACATACATATAATATATATATATATATATATTTCTGTATGTATGTATGTATGTATATACATACATATATATATATATATACATATCATATGTATGGTTCTGATTTCTTATTCCCATGGCTTAGGGAATATAATTAACTGGCGTCTCTAGTTGCATTAGACCTTTACTCTGAATATGTCTGGGAATGTAGATGTTAAGCATATCAACTTTTGACTGACAAAATAATGAAGAAACCCCTATGAATGTTGCTTCATCTGCTAAAAATAGCAGCCAAATCGCTCTTACAAATCACAGATAAAGGAATGGGGAAAATGAAAGAAACAATGCTATCTGGCGTATGCTATACTGCAAGAAAAACAAGATAATAATGGCTGGAGTGGATTTGACCATAGTTTTACAGGATCAGGACTGACAAACTCCTGAATTCATGTGTAATTGGCTGAGTATTCCAAGGACACTTGTACCAAACAACAGCAACATTATCTGGCTTTTGTACTTCACATTATTGTTTTTGTATCCTGCATCTCTTAAAGATAGCATCATAGGTTTTACATGGACCAATCATGGGTTCACTGCATTTCTGATGTTGATTGCCTTACTTGGTGAAACTAGTATTACACAAGCTATTTTTTTTATTTCAAAGCACCACTTTCTTTTCTTTCTTTTTTTTTGTTTTAGTTTTATTATCACTGCTTACCTCTTTTATAAATATATCTCAACAAAATATACATATGTATTTTTTTTTTACCTGTTTCTGTCATTAGATTGTTGTCATGCTGGGGCACTACCTTGAACTTAAGTCAAACAAATTGACCCATGAACTTATTTTTTTTAAGCCTGATCCTTACTCTGTCAATATCTATAACTGAACTGCTAAGTTGTAGCGACATAAATAAGCCAAACCTGGTTGTCAAGTGGTAGTGGGGAGACAAACACAGGCAAACAAAGTCATGCACACACATATATAAATACACACACACGCACGCAAACACACACACACACACACACAATATATATATATATATATATATATATATATGATGGGCTTCTTTCAGTTTCTGTCTACCAAATCCACTCACAAAGCTTAGGTTGGCCTCAAGGCTATAGTAGAAAACACTCACCCAAGGTGCCATGCTGTAGGACTGAATGTAAAACCATGGGGTTGAGAAGCAATGCCTGTGCCTATACAGCCACAAAGAAAAAAGTAATATATGACTATTATGGTTTTAGTTTAACAATTGAAAAAGTATTGGAAATGAATTTAAAATCACTTGATCTTTCAGACATTAGTCTTTCTTTAGGATGAAAAGGAGTGGATGAAAAAGTTTTTGTAAAAATTAGAGGATAAAAAATTTATTAAATTTACATATGAGATCAGTGAACGATTCAGGGAGAAGGTTTTATGGTTATAAGGCATTAAAGAATGTCATTTTATTGAGAGGGATCAAGAAGAAAGGTGGTGGTATGATTAGGTTAATGTGTTAATGCATTTGTGCACCTGTTTGTGCAACACACACCACTTTCATGCATCTCTCTCACGATCACCTAAAGCTTTAGGGTGATCGTGAGGGAGATGTGTGTTGGTGGGGCATATGTATGTGTATGAATGTGTGTGAGTGTGTAAAGGAGGCCTTGGTTAGTGGAGTGTGAGACTGGCATCTGAATACGTGTAATTGTCATGTGAGCAGTATGAAAGCATGCATGTGAGGTTGTATAAGATTGTGTGTGATTAAAAGTGTGAAGGAAGTGGAGTAGGATGGTATGTGTTTGAGTAAGCTCAAAACATATAATGATGGTAAAATGTAATTTTGACTGTGAGACAGTAAAACAAAGGGTGGAAAAGGAAAAAATCTTAAGTCACAGAACAAAAAAATTGAGATGATCAAAGTAAAAAAAAAAAAATGCAAAATGTCCATATACATAGATGCATATATATTTTGTTGATTGAGGCTACCATTGGTTTCATGTTAAGAAAGCCCTTTACAATTATCAAGCTTATCACATGGAACATTGATGTTTGTCTCCATTTTGGAATTGTTTTATCCAAAATGGACACGAAAACTGATGTTCCATGTGATAGGCTTGATAATTGTGAAGGGCTTTCTTAACAGGAACCAATGGTAACCTCAGTCAACAAATAAAGAATCTTTATCCACCAATTCTGTGTTGAGTACTCATTCTCACTGTTTGATATTTAGATACATGTGTGTACGTGTGTATAGTGCATATGTATAAGGTATATATGAGAGTGTGTATATACATACACAATAGGCTTCTGTATAGTACCCATCTACAAAATTTCATTCACAAAATATTGGTCAGCCTGAGACTGCTGTAGAGGACATCCATAGCACTGTGATGTATGATTATGTGATCTTGTGGCTTTGAAGAAAACTTCTTAACCATACAATTATATCTGCACCCAGGTTATTCAATCACAATACTGAGGCTACTTGATTGCCAATATCTCCCATCTTATATTTGAAAAATTAAAACCAATGTTTAGAATTATCTTTGTTTGTCATGTATAGTAATTTTGATCAATCCTTTCGCTTTGGCTTGCTGATCCTTAAATATCTGTGCTTCATTTTGATCTAATTATTTTATTGTTTGCCTAAGCTTCAACAGAAGGTAGCTCTGAACACCAGATCTATGCCAGAGCTGTGTGTCACTTCTGATTTGTTACCTTTGCCAGTTTGTAGATGTGTGTGTGCGTGAGTATATAAGCACACAGATATACATACAGATATATATGTGCATAAATATACAGACATGCATTGTTTTTTTTCTTTGTCATGTAAACCTTTAATATACTGCTCATAAGGCTTTACATGTTTGTCACACTGCTACAAATAGCAGTTAATTGTCCTTCAACTCACACTCTGACATATTTGAAGATTGTGGACAAGTACCAGACATATTTTCTCAGGAAAAAAGAGGTGGTTTCCTGGCTGGAATGCTTTTGATCATGGTTCTGCTTGCTAAGAACTGACTTGGGACTATGCTACAACAACCTACAGCCTAGTCCATGCTTGGACATCTCCTTACCCCTTAATTTTACTTAGATTCTTAACTTTATTCACAGTTCTACCAGTTATTGGTGTATAGTATCTCAACTAATAAGAATTCTTTTTATATTTGCCACACAAACCATCATCGATAACTAACTTTTATGAACCATATAACACCCTGCAATAAACTAAACACTTATATTAATTATAATGCTCAAATTTGGGCAAAAGAATTTTTGAATACTCTTTCATCATTATGAGTCATTGCTTTATATAATTTTATATTTATTCTGTTTTCTTTAATCATAATCAAATACATAATGCATTCAGTGTATAACCTACTTCTAAAACTTCCATAATTTTTATTTAACATGAATGTATAACCCCATGTTTTTAAAAAGTTATTTGTATGTGCCTATGAGCCTAGTGCTTAAAAAAGGAATTATTATTATTATTATTATTATTATTATTATTATTATTATTATTATTATTATTATTATTATTATTAAGGGGTGAGCTGGCAGAATTGTTAGCACACTGGATGAAATTCTTAATGGCATTTTGTCCATCTTCATGTTCTGAGTTCAAATTCTGCCGATGTTAGCTTTGCCTTTCATCCTATTAGGATCAATGAAATAATTATGTTGTGGAAGGATTCCAACTCCCCACCACCACCAGTGACTGAAGGTGGACTCTCCCATTGTTATAATGTAAAGAACTGTGAGCGATTGGCAGTTCAGGCTGGTAAGCAATTCACTGTAGCCGTTGATATAAAGCAGTGAATCTTGTGTAATATTAATAGTAGTGCATCGTGTAAATACTTTCTCCCCCCCCCCTGCTTCGTTATATTATATATCCAACATACAAGGATATAAAAAAGTACCAGTCAAGTACTGAGGTCGATGCAATCGACTTTACACACTGTCCTGAAATTGCTGGCCTTGTGCTAAAATTTGAAATTATCATTCTCATTATCATTATTGACAATTGACCTGTTCCTTTTATTAATTCTTCATGTATTCTAAAATGCTTGAACTGTATGAAAATACATAAAGTTATGTATTATTTTTGTCAAGGGAATATTTCAAAATTTGGAAGTCTGAACATACAATGTCCAGATGATATTAAAATAGATCTCTCATTAGGCAAATTCTATTTTTTTTTATTCTTTTACAAGAATGTATTACAAAGGTGACAGGGAACGCCTACCATCAAACATATTAAAAGCGAATCTCTTTGCACAGATTTTAAACACCCACACACAAAGAAAACTAACAGGAATATTTTGCAACAAAATATATGCACTTTACAAAGAGAAATATTGACATTTCTGAGGAAAATAATACTGTTAAGAGCAGTCCTATTGATACTTTGGCAAAACTGCAATAATGAAAGCAACACTCACATACACACATCCAAGCTTTGCCAAACGAGAGTAACTGCATTTTTTAATGATAGGAATTTGAGTGGAGGACCAATTTTGTGTTTTGCAAATATAACATGCAACAGACGAACTTCAGACATGGCGCATTTTGGTAAAAGGAAAATTGAGATTGCATAGCAGACTCTTGGTACGATAGTAATCACCTGTTTACACAAAGTTGTCACTCAGAGGTGAGGAAAAAGTGAAGTTAGACTATTTATCTACTATCAAAATTATAGGAGCTTTCTTTGGGCTCTTCAAAGAATGGCTGAAGGATGCCTTCAGTGATGTGTGGAATTACATCTACTCTGGGCAAGAAAGAGAGAGAGAGAGAGAGAGAGAGAGAGAGAGGGGGCCTAGGCTATGTTATATATTACTTTTAAAACTAGAGATAGAGCAAAGACACGAGTGGTGTTTGTACATCACATTCCTACCCATAGAGAAAAGTTCTTTTCAAACTGAAGGAAGACAAAGGTTAGAATATACAACATCAGTGATGAGATTGCTTTTACTCATAGTTACTTCAATTTGCTTTATATGGGTGGATATTCAACCCTGAGAGGACTTTTGATGATATGTAGTTGGGTGGGGTATCTATGAATATACATGCTATTATGACACAAGAAGATTATCTCAGAGTTGTGCCCTGCATAGATGCCAAGGAAAAGATTTTACGATTGATTTTTCTGAGTAGAAAGTAAAAATGCTCCACATGGTATAAGTAAGAACATTCTGCCTATAAGAACTAAAGCAAAGAAAGGCAAAAGATAGTAAACGCGGTAGCAGGCCACACAAACTGCTTTATGTAAGACTCTAACAGGCGTAGCTGTGGAAACTTTGAAAGATCGTCTCATCTTCTATGGAAGACATGTTAGTAATTAAAACTAAAGAACGAAGCCATTTAGAACTTTACAACTTTCTTTGTGTGTGGGTGTTTAAAATCTGTGCAAACAGATCTGTCTTCTAGACATGAATCATTTCTGTTTCCACTCACATGGACATTTTTAAAACTTGCAATGAAGTGGGCCAAAAGAGAGAAAAATAGAAAGTAGAAGAGGATTAGAGTTATTGGGAGCTCTGATTTAATCTAGATTGTGGTTTATCCCCAATGTGTAGTTGATTCAAACTGCGTTTCACATTATTTAAATTATATCTTCTTTTAATTATTGCTTTATGTAATTTTATACTTATTCTGTGTTTTTAACCTAGTCAAAATTTAAATACCATCATTGTAAAACGTCCTGTAAGTTATATCAATATTTGAATAAGTTTATTACACAACATATTTGTTTTTATATAACTTTGTGATGCCTACGTTCCAAGAAAATATGATTGTTATCAAATTCTAATGGGTAAAAGTTTTCATTTTTGGATTATTTTGCAAGCCAAAAGTTTCAAAACATTTGGACGTCTATTCCAATACATGGAATGAACATAAGATCGGTCTCATAGACATTATCATTATGTTGTGTACTAAAAATTTTTTTTTCCTGTTTACAGTCTATTCAATATGATTTCTTTTATTAGATGAGCAATAAAAGGTATTAACAGAAATGGATTTATCATTGGATATAGCCACTCAAAAGAAAAAGATGAATAATTTTTGAATAAGCAAAAATGAAATCTAGAAATAAAAAATGGTAAACATAAAAATTACAATAAACCAGATACTAATAAACTCAGACAAGCACAATTTGATAACCAAAAATGCAAAATTACTTGTCACTAACGAAAATACCAACAACAATGCAGAAATGAATGATTTAAACAAAAACGTCCTGACATCAATTTCTTTGCTAGAATTGTAAGCCAAAGGGTGGTTTTAAACATTTGTTGAGCCCATTCAAAGGATGGAATGTAGCATTATGTCTCCTTGAGGAATTTGTCCAAGTTAGAGTAAAAGAGGGGATTTCTTTATGCTTCACGAAGATCAGGGGTAAAGCTTCGTTATGCCCTCAAAAGAAGTTCTAGATGATGTATTACATGATGGAAAGACAAAAGAATTCTTTCACAGGAACAAAGTAAGTGGTTCTTTCACTTTCCTTCAACAATGTATAGCAAATCTGCTCCAAAGCTAAGTTGAATGACCACCTATCAGAAACATTCAGTATTATGTGCTTGATCTGTAAAGATTAACTCTTGGCTCCTCTGTATGTATTGACTTTTGACTCAGTGTAAGCTCGAGACACTGAGGGGTATTTTGTGTGAACTTTGATACAGAAAGCCTTTAATGACAGCCATTAAGCACATCAGTGTAATCGATATCACTTTAAGGGTGTATGAGATGGTAACAAGAGCCAAAATCAACCAGGAAAAAAAAAACAGTGAGCCTGTGGCTAGGCATTTGGAAAGGCAGCTCATATCGACCCACAATATCATGGAGTGCTGTCAGACAGATTGGATAAATTGTATGCGGTTTGGTTTCATCTCAAAATAGAGAAGAGCTCGGATGAAGTGACAATTAGCATGACTAATCTCATTCAGAAATGGACCAAGAGGAAGCTATCTCTGAAAAATCGAACTGAGGTAGTGAATGCCTACATTGCTTCCATCATCTATTAATGCCTGATTGTCACGTATTTCCCCATTTTATCATACTAGAGTATCTACAATTCCACATTTTAGGGAAGGGCATGTTTCACTGGTCTGGTGCTCTATTTACAGTCAGCACTCGCTGCAGCGGGGACTTGGCATGTAGTGGTTAATGATGTACAGACATGAGCTGATGCTGTGACATGCACAGCAATTCCTTGACCGTGGACAAATTTGGTCATTGTTAGACTCTCTTTTCACAACTTGCCTCTTTGATAGAGTTATAGGGCAATGTCAAGCAAAAACCGAGACAGGATATTTGGCATCTTGAATGATGACGTCAGATACTACCAGCCTGTCAGGCAATGCAATCGATGAAAGTTCCACATAGTTTTTCTATTGAGGATCAGTGATAGGCAAAAGTGACAGTAATCTCAGAGAAGGTCTGGGAGTCGATGAAAATCAACTGGCTGGTCAGTTATGAAAAACTTTTGGGTTGGGGTTTATGGATAATTTCCAGAAAACCTTAGTCTGGCTATGCTATCGTAGTGCATTGCTGGTTTAAGATAAAATATACAACCAGGCCTGTCCAAGATGTGCGCAGGGCAAAGAAATCAGTTTGATACACTTCTCTAGTGCCTGGACATTGCTGACTTATGGTGATATGTCAGATGGTTGCTCTCAAGTAATCCATTGGGAGATCGTCTGGCTGCTTTAATCTTTGGCTAGGAAGGCTGGGCAGTTTTTCTCTTTTGCTGTATGATGACTTTGGCAGAAGAGATTGTATGAGTGAGAGGGCTGCAAACAGACAGACCCTTTCCTTTCTCTTTTGGTCAAGCTGTCATTAGTATTTTTTTAGTCATTTGTGAGCTTCTCTTGAAAAAAAAAAAAAAAGAGAATAGAGAAGGACATGTTGCTGCCAAGTAAATATGGGCAGAGGTAAAGAATATGCACACCACCCATCTTCGGCATAACCCTAACCCTAAATGCCGTAAACCTTCACTGCAAATATGTTGAAAGATAGATGAGGATAGTGAATAATTCTGTTCTGCATATGCACCTGTAGATTGAAGAAGGATTGCTGGAAGAAGGCACTTGGCCCAGTGGTCAGAGTGACCATCGTTGTTATGAGGTTTTCATAAGTAACCCTTAATAACTTCACTTTTGAGGTACTTTTCTTTGTTTCAATTTTGTTTACAATGTTTTTATTTCCTTTCTTTACACAATGTGTATATTTTAGAAATATAATTCCAGTATTAACCTGCACTGTCTTCAATTCTTTTATCAAACCTTGTGGCAGGTCAAACTAAATGCAACGTCTCTTTTGGCACTTTATGTCCTGAGTTCAAATTCTGCCAATTCTGAGTTCAAATGCCAACTTTGTTTTTGTTTTTCTCCCCTCTGAGTTGATAAAATAAAGTACCAGTCTAGCATTGTGGTCTATAATATCATTTAACCCTTGTCCTGAAAACAACAGCCCTTGGACCAAGATTAGAAAGAAAATTTATTATTATCATTTTTGATTTCGTTTGATTTTGAGTCCAAATTCAACCAAGGTTGACTTTGCTTTTTTCCTTTTGGGGAGTCAATAAAATAAGTACCAGCTGAACACTGGGGTTGATATAATCAACTTACACCATCTTTCGAACTTGCTGGACTTGTGCCAAAATTTGAAAACACCACCATCATCATCACCATCATCATCATCACCACCATCATCATCATCATCACCATCATCATCATCATTATTATTATTATTATTATTATTATTATTATTATTATTATTATTATCAAACATGCAGATTTGAACTTGTTCCATGGACCAAATGGTAACATCCATATTTTCTGTTGTTTCCCACTGTATCATATGTTTTGAAATTTGTACTTTTCTTAAGTCCAATCAATACACTATAAACACTTGTTTATACTATTGTTGCTTACACAAAGGAATTTGATTGAATGTGCAGCACATACAAACATAGGAATCAATAAAAGATTGCTTACCACTTGAATGATTTATTTTTCATCTTATTTACTTATATTTTTTCTTTCTAATCTTATTATTAACTGTCCTTGCATTATCATTGTTATTGTTATTATTGTTATTGTTGTTGTTGTTTGTGATATCTTCACCTTCCCCTTTTCCTTAAATGTTATTATTTACTATTATTAAGTTATTTTATAATAATAATAGTAGTTATTATTATTGTCATTATTATTATTATTATTATTATTATTATCCTTATTATAGTTGTTGTTTCAGTTGTTATCATTATTTTTATGAGTGGTTTTCTTCTCTGCCAAAGTGAACAGAAAGGTTTCCTGACCAGAAACTGTGTCGTTTATTGTACCAGTGGGAATACAAATATGTAACTGCGAATACACTTCCTGACAAACATTGAGTCGTGAAGAAGATTTGCTTTCTTCGCCAGATGGAAGTCATCCAAAAATAGCCCACGAAAAACAGTTTTTAACTAAAGGACACTAATGCTTCTTGCACCTTACGTGCTGACATATACAACCAAGCATATACTTTTCTCAATGTTGTTGTTGTTGTTGTTGTTGTTGATAATGGTGTTGTAGTTGTTATTATTATTGTTAGACACATTAAAATAGGGAAAACTGCTCTGCACATAGCTTCATCTGTGTTCAGCTGTACAGAAAACGGCTTTTTATTTATTGTTTCATGCAACTTAACAAGTATCATTGGAATTATCAGTATTCTTGCAGAATGATGGATGGATGTCTGTATATACATTGATTTGTCTTCCCATTCTGTCTCCCACCCTCAACTCTATCATTCTGCCTCTTGCTCCTTCTTTCTCTTTCTCTTTCTCTACTACCCATAAATATATGTCTCTCTCTCTCATTGAACATATAGATTACAATATGCAATAGTTAAAAACAATGTATCTGATTATATGAGTATTTGTAGTTGTGTTCCTATGCCTTTATCATAGTTGACGTGCACACACATACATACAAATACAAATATATATATTCATACATACATATACACATACATACACACATATGTTGTGGTATACAGTGGCTGAGAAGATAAAGTTCCAGATGTCTGACTCATGAATAAGTACCAAGTCTATATTCTGTAACAGGCATTACTTTATGTCTTCGGGCAAAGGCCAATAACTAGATGATTTGCATTCAAGCTAGTGCCAGATAGCTTAATAGCCTTTCTTCTGGATCACACAAACAAAACTGATCCAGAAAATATACCACTTATGTGTAATATAACATATGGAGAGCAATATTGTATATACACCTTTTTGCATAAGTTTGGCAAGATTTTCTATGAAAACATATCTTAAAAGAGATTACTGTTGCATTTTAATTGTCATATTTTGTTCATACTGTTCATACTAAGTTTATCTATGTTTTTAATAGCCATACCACATACTTGAATGTCTCATATGAGGCAACTAAAAGGGCTGGCAAGAACAACAACATCTGGCCTACTTCTTGTCAACCCTCTTATAAAACACTGCTTTAGAAAACTTATCCAATCCATGCCAGCATAAAAACATAGATGTAAAACGATGATGATGATGATGATGATGAATTTGTTGGTGACGATGTTCCTTATTAAACAGATGAAATTATTTACGAGATATCGTGCAGTAGAGTATTGAGGAAAAGTCACTTTATTTTAGAACAAGTTATTGGCAACATTTTGTATGGATTTGAAAACCTCAGTACTGTACAATCATTAATGTTAGCAACAATGATAAATGTTTTCTAAAGTACAAACTACTAAATTTATATACCTGCCTTCAGGTGAGAAATGAAAAGGACAAAGGCAAGCAAATTCCAATTTTAAATTCTTACTTGAAGAGCTAAAGTGTGAAAGCAGCTTGCATATCTCATTAATTCTTTGCAATAGCAAATCAAATTCCTGTGTGGGAAGGTAGGTTGATCTAGGCTGATTGTGTAGTGACCTTGTTTTCCCTCCTTTTTCTCTTTTCTGTAAGGATGGTCAGTCCTACAAGTGTCTTCTCAGGAGGCAGTTGCCTGGTGGACAATGAGATGTCAGGTTTCACAGTTAGCAGCTGAAACAAACCACTGGTGGGGATCAATTTATTACTCCTTTAGGGAGTCCTTGTACCTCTCCTTTGGTGCTCATTTATCACAGTGACCAAAGGCAAGTTCCTGAGGTCGATTATCCACCATATGTCTTTCCCAGTGTAGCTGTGTCTTCAGCAGAGTTGCTTGAATGCTGGTGACCGTCGTCTGTTCTGGGACCTTGATATTAGTGACAAATTCACACCATTGGATGCTGAGGATGATGCAAAGACATTGCTGATAGAATCACTCAAGGAGTCATTGGAGGACATGATAGATGACCCATGACTCTGAAATATATAAGAGGATGGCCAAAATGACGGCTCTATATACAATGATCTTAGTTTCTTTCTTCAGATGGTTATGTTCCAGACTCTTTTGTACAGACTGCCGAATGCACTGTTAGCTTTGACCACTCTGTTATCAACTTTCTTATCAGTTTTGGCATCTGTTGAGATTGAGCATCCTAGGTAGGTGAACTGGTTGATCTTGTTAGTTATGTACCCGATAAGGGGGTGAGGTGAAGGAGTTATATTCCTACTGTGATGCTGGTTTCTAGACCAAAGTGAATATATACATAAGTCTAAGTGTGCATATACATATATATATGCGTGTGTGTGTGTGTATGCATTATGTACAGACATATATATATGTATTTACATACACACACCACACACACACACACACACACACACACATATATATATATATATATATATATATATA
>NC_068982.1:59875110-59879855 GCF_001194135.2 Octopus bimaculoides | reverse complement strand
ATATACACACACACATGTATATGCATAAATATACATACACACACACACATATATAACTCAAACATTTTACTCAGTAATCTTCATCATAATGCAAGCATCCTCCCATTTTTGCAGCCTATTACTCTGCAGACTTCTCCCAACATATTTCTTTTTTATGAAAAAGGATTAACCTGCCTATCATCTCAAAATGCTTCTAATTTAATATGTTTTCATATCTCTCACTCTGAAGTGTCATCTCAAATGCTGTAAACTGTAACCATTTTCTCTTCATATGATAAACATTTTACTGTCTGGAATTGAACTCCTATTGCAGTGACTGTAAGACTGGCTGTTAATGCTGTTTCAATGACTTTGCATCACATGAACTGATTTTTTTTGTTGTTATGCCTGGTATGCTTCACCCAGTAATAACACTGGGTGTTGTTAATGTTATCTTTCCAGTGAGTCTTACAATATTGCTCAAACAACTGAAATGAAAACTTTTATTTATTTATTTATTTTCACACACACACACACACATTCCATTTACTGCTTTCTCTATTTGTTTTACTTTGTTTTTAAGCATTGTTTTATTTTTGTTTATTTATTTATTTTATTACCGTTTTTTTTTTTTTTTTCGAGGTCCATATCTCACTTTCATTCCACAGGATGTTTGAGGATGAAGACTTTAGTGAACAAAAGTGTTGTCTTGATAGTCAGTTTGGAATTATTCCAGGTCAGCTTAATAAGACTTTCAAGAGAGTGGTGGCTGCTTTCCCAATTTTAACAGTAGGATTCCGTCTCAATGACAGTTTGTAAGTCATTGTAGAAACTTGCTAACAACAAAAAAAAAGATAGAAGTGAGATAGGAACAAGACAGACAATGAGATAGGCAAAGATATACAGTAAAGACACATAAATGATAATAATAATAATAATAATAATAATAATAATAATAATAATCATGTAAGCAAGTTGAAATTTATGTAAACAGATTAATATTGCCTTTCAAAGTTAACTGCCATAGGAATTTTTATGGTATGGTGAAAACATTTTACACTACATGATAGCTTTATATTATATTCCAAGATATAATATATCTTTTCTCATCAAAATATGGAAAGATATTTTCCTATCTTTTACATATGGGTTCACTGATACCTTGTGAGTGAAACTGACTTAATCACTGGAAATTTTGTAAAAGTCACTCATATCTATATGTATGTATTTGTGTGTGTGTACATGTGTGTGTGTATATATATATATATATATATATATATATATATAAATATATATATATATAGCTTCATGCATGACTATGTGGTTGAGAAATTCATTTTGCAGCCATAATCAACCCTGCATGGCACCTGGGCAAATAGTTGCTGCTATAGCCGCCTCAGGCTGACCAAAACCATTTTGGGAAACTCAGTAAAGCCTAGCATACATGTGTGTATGTAATGTATATGTATGTGTGTCTGCATGCATGTGTATGTTGGTGAGTGTGTGTATTTGTGAAACATTACTTCAATAATATAGTCATATAACAGTAAGATAGAGCATCAGATTGAGAGATCTGATTTCAAAGTAAATCAATGAAGTTATATATGAACAGATATTAGTAGAGAAAGATTAGCAACTGGAATAGCTAAAGCGGACAAAAAAAAAAAAAGCAAAAAAACATTAATCTAAAATGTTAGTTCTAGTATCAAGAAAAATTCAAAGCTTTGGACTCTAAATTATGTTTATTACAAGAATTTGAAATGTTACTATTTGTAAAAAAACTACGTGTTTTTATCCATGTATGATATGTGTTTCAAATTGCATTTTTGAGTTAAGAAGAATTTTTTGCCATTCCTCCCCTCAAAATTAATGTATAATATACCAACCTTTGTATCAACAAAGATCACTTTCTGCATGTCTTTTCTTTGTTCTGTTGAACAAAGAAAATAATTGAACAACTTTAAACTACTCATTGTCTTATGTTGCTTTTTACCGGAGATGTTTCATGGCTTATTAACACTAGTATAATTATGTTTCACTATTGCTACCCATTAACCTTGAGGGAGGCTTTTCTTCTTAACAAAAACTTATTAACCCTATTATACCTTCAAAATCATGATAATCTTTTCTTATTTTACATATTTAACATACTTTGATATGTCTTTCTATAAGAAAAAATAAGCATTGATAAAACAATAACAATAGCTATTTAGTCCATAGAACACAAATAATAAATAGTAAGAAAAGATGTTTTCTTTGAATGCATTTTGAACGAGGTTTAAGCTTCATGTTTCAGCAAGTTATTGTTATCAAATTGGTATAAAGTGCTATGCAATTGTCTGATAAAAAATGCTATTTGATTGTCTTCATTAAAAATTATTGTAACCGTGTAAAAGATTGTGTGAATGTCATGCCATGGAGTAAGTAAGATTTGTGAGAATGTTATGGCACTTTATTTAACTAATTGAACGCTGAGCAGTTTACAATCTTTTCCTGTGATTAACTAGGGAATTTACAAAAGCTTTGTTATAATCGAAAGCACACTGGAATATCTATATTGTGATAATAAAAATATTTTTTCTAAGATTTTCTTTTCTTTCTCATTTTAAAGCTGTAAAAATGTAAATTATGAATTTTGATTTACAATTTTTCTTCAATACACATTGCAAGCATTATTAACAAATCATTTGGTAAAATACTTAGCACTCTCTCTTCAGGGAGACTAACAATGATGCAGTTGTTTAAACTTGAAAATTTGTTTAATTCTTACTCATAAAAAAACATAAAAACATAGATAAAACTAATTCAAAAATAACATTAAAATATTTTAAATAGCAGTAATGTGATAGGCACATCTCTTTATTGACATCTGTATACTGTATATCCAAATAATAATGACATCAATATTCTTTATTATGTTAAGGCCATATACTGTTAAACAAGAATAATGTTGTATGCATTGTTGTTGAATCAAAATAACAGTCACAAAATTTCCTATCTTCATATCATGCTGTAATCATGTGTTACATAAAAAAGCTGAATTGATTTTATAACGATATATTTTTCTCATCTCCATGTACTTTTTTAATGTTGTTTTTATATTGCTTAATTTACTTTTTTCTTTGGAGCTTACAAAAAAGACTGCATGATGAAATAATCTTGATTAAGTTTCTGATACATATTAGTTTGCTCTTTTCCTTTTGGTTTATTCCATCATGGCTCATCCTCACAATTAACAACTTGTATTCAGGCTCTCCTGTTTACAAGAGGTCAATGTTAATATAAAAAAAAAGATTCTTGTCTGCGAGTTCATTTTGTCACAGAATCTTATTGCCTTAAAACATATGTTAAAGTAATGAATCAACAGTGTTCATGTATTGCTACAAAAGACTATTGGTAATTGGTATTGTTATCCTTGACTAAGTGAGTAACAACTGATCTGAGTCTACAAACACTGTAAGATTGAACGAATCACTGTCATGAATTTCATGAAAGGCTTACAAACATGGTCGAATGTTCTGTAGCTGTTTCATCATATACAGTGAGATCTTTACTTTCTGTTAATCTTATATAGTACTTTTTAAAAAATCAGTATTAGCTAAATACTTGTGGTCTTGATCAATTGAATACTTTGGAAATTACATAAATAGAATATCTCTGTTAGCATTTTATTGACTCCAAGTAGTAAGCTATTGTCATGTAGGGGTAACTCATATAAAAAGATGAAAAAAAAAATTCATTGAAGAGCAAAGCCACTTGGTGTTCAAGTAACTTGGGTCATCTGTTTAAATGTTTCACTTGGAAATTTTCTGTTTATCAAAATAAATTATTAAAATGTTTGTTGCATTTATCTTTTAACTTTTACTTGTTTCAGCCATTAGAGTATGGCCATGCTGGGGGCACCACCTGAAGAATCATAGTTGAATAAATCGACCCCAGTATTTATTTTTCTTTAATTTAAGCCTAGTAATTATTTTATCAGTCTTTGACTGAACTGCTAAGTTATGGTGATGTAAACATAGCAACATCGTTTGACAAGTGGTGGTAGAGGACAGGCACATATATACAATGGACTTCTTTCAGTTTCCATCAATCAAAGTGTCTTCTACTATAGCCCAAGGCTATAGTAGAAGACACTTGCTCAAGTTATTATGCAGTAAGAATGAACCTGGAACTATGTGGTCGGGACGCAAACTTCTTACCACACAGCCATGTTTGTGCTTATATTACACATTACTAAATATAGTTAGTCCCTTGTCTCTTTAACAATTTCTCTAACACAGCTATTTTTTTGTTGCAACTGGAATTGGTGCAGTTAGATTGCAGAGATACTTAAAGACTGGATAGTATTACAGTCTTCTTGTTTTGGGGTGACAAAAATTTCATAGGGAATACAAATGCATTGATATTTTCTCTTGTAACAAGTTAGTAAAACTGGCACCAGATCCAACCAATTTTTTTTTCATGTGACAGATGAAGGATTCCAAGCTAATGATATACCAGCTGCTCTCAAATAGGATTATTTTCAAATCAATAGTGATAAACTTTCCCAGCAGCCTGGATTCTTGATTGGAATAGAGATTGCTATTTGCTGGGATGAACCTATAAGGTGGAATGGCACTTTTGATACATCTCTATAGTTATTCTTCAGGGCAACATATTAACCATGTAGTCAGCTGGAACTATGAAACATTTGTGTGACTCATCGTAACATAATTCTCAATAAAGATAATATCATTTATCTTTATATATATATATATATATAT
>NC_068982.1:59864134-59875100 GCF_001194135.2 Octopus bimaculoides | reverse complement strand
TTACCAAGTAGTTTGGTATGTTAAAAAACCATTATCGGTAAACTTATACAAAAGATTTATAATTATAAACATAATTATAATTAGGGTTCAGCAAAAATTGCTTCACCATATACCGAAATTTAGAAATAGCAGTTAAATACTATTCTACTACCACAATATATATTTATATGCACCCTTTTAAAGCCTAGCCAGGCTCGTGGGCCTGGTTTCCTGATGTCTATGGTGTATGTGTTCCCCCAGCTGGATGGGACGCCAGTCCATTGCAGCGTTACTCAAGAAACAGGAAGAAAGAGTGAGAGAAAGTTGGGGTGAAAGAGTACAACAGGGGTCGCCACCCACCCCCTGTCAGAGCCTCGTGGAGCTTTAGGTGTTTTCGCTCAATAAACACATACACAACACCCAGTCTGGGAATCGAAACCGCGATCCTCCAACCGCGAGTCCACTGCCCTTACCACTGGGCCATTGCGCCTCCACATATATATATATATTGCATTTGTCTATCTATATTAACTGTAGCAAGCCATTTCAGTTAATTTTTGTTGATGTTTAAACAATGATACTGTTGTCTTATTACTATTTCCCTTGCTATTCTGCGATTATTAAATTATATTTTCAACCATTTCATTGACTCTTAAGTCTTATTAAGGTAAGTAATGTACTACATATGTTGACTCCTGTTTACATAAGTAGTCAACTTATTGAACAACTGCTGCTATATTTGGAACTGCAATATATTATTAATTTTTATTTGTGACTTCCATGCTAGCATGAATCTATTGATTAAATTATCTCTCTGTAATTTGCTATGGCTTTTGTTACATTTTTAATTATTCCAAGAAATCTGATTTCATGTCCTTCTGGCTTACCACTATCTAGAATGTTAGCTACAGGAGCATACCATTTTGTTTCTCCAACTCCTACCATCACTTCTGATCACATATTTATATTATCTTCATCTTATATTGCATATATTATCCTCAAGTAACCACTAATGTTTAATTACTATTTTTCTTGTAATTATTTCTTTCAATTTTCTCGTAATAAACAGTAAATTATTGAGGGTTAAGTGATAGATAGAAATTCGATTCTAAAAATAGGTAGAATTATTTAACGCCTCCAATTTGAAGAACAAAGATCCCTTTGCTTTGTAAACACAGGTTAATGTTATAAACTATAAATTCCATTGTTTCCAAATACAAAAGATGTCTATATGTTGTTGTCTATCAGGGAAATTATTAACTTTAATGATACACTGTTACACAATGTGAGGTATTCATTTTAGCTTTGGTTAACCTGAACTCTGCATTCATGTTTGTGAAAGGAAGTGTTAAATTGATAACAGAAGTAATTCTGAAAAATATCAGCTAAATAATGCTTTGTAATTTTCAGCATCAAGAATTCACTTCTAAATTCTAATGGAATTGCGATGCTGTTTGTTGCAAAATAAGTTGTAAATCAACTGTTTCTCAGGATAAATTGTATAGGGGTTCATTATTATAATATATTCAATGAACTATATAGCTGTTCAGTTTTAAACTGGACAGCTGTATAATTTAATACTATCACATTATATTCAGAATTTTAAAAAATAAAATTATGGTAGGGTTTTTGTAAATGGATTTCAATTTGATTCAAATATGGAAAAAATAATTTTTTTTTTAAGAAATAAAGTTTCGAACTTTAAACAAAGCAAGAACATGAAAGTAAATATAATTTAAATATCTCAGTGAGGTATACTTTTTGTAGGCATAACCCATGTGCAAATACATTTTATGTAATTTAATGAATTTAACAATTCATGTTTTAACACTTATAGACCAAAACCTGCCCAATATTCTTGCATGAACTTTTTGCCTTTTTTTTTCGCATTCCAATCAACTGATTAGTGGTTAAATAATGTATGTAAACTAGGCCTACATAGCATGCACAGAATTCACATGTATTGTATACTACAGTTACTGTGTTCACAATACAATCAGGATGAACTCGTCTAAACAGCATCCTCAAATCATAACTTTTAAGCATTTACAAGTCTGACAATGTATATCATTCAATCATATATACTCACACATCGATATACATGATTACACACACACACACACACGTACACTGCTATTTATACTTGATGTTGTCATAAGTATACAAACTTCCAGTTCCTTTACTTTTGCAATCTTTTTTTGTTTATTTGGCTAAAATCCTTGGGAATATGGCTGACATTTCACTTCATGAGTTGAATATAAATGTCAACATTGTGCCTGGGTACTTTTCTTCCAGATAATTCTTCAGAGCTGGCTAGCAGACAATACAGACAATGCAAATGTTCCCATGGTTACAAATCATTCCAGAGTACTCTGTACATAAGGGAATGATCATACCAAGTCACTCTGGAACAGTCTTCACAATGAAAGAGTTAAAGATAGAAAACACATAGTTTTAGAATAAGGACAGATAATTATCTCAAATCATGATAGCTAGAAGACAAAAGGCTAATAAGATTGATTGCAGAAAAAGAAAATATTTTTAATTTTCAAAATATGAAGATACCTGAATAATTTTCATAAAATTTGGAAATATTGTAATATTGTTGTTATTAAAGTGGCGAGCTGACAAAATTGTTAGTATGCCAGGTTGAATGCTTAGTGGCATTTCATCCATCTTTACATTCTGAGTTCGAATTCTGCTGAGGTTGACTTTGCTTCTGCTTATTTTTATTTAAACTGAGTGAGAAAATGTGGGTGTAAGAGGAATTAGATATAATATAGGAGAGAGAGAGAGAGAGAGAGAGAGGTCTGTGCTGGTATGGGCATGTAATGCATTTGGTATTCCTTCCATTTGGATTCCTACATAACCCAAGTGGAAAGAGCTTGCCAAAGAGGAAGATACGGTGGTGGTGGGGTTTGATATCAGGACATGGATCCTCATGAAGCAAACGACAAAGGACTGCAACAAGTGGCAAGGCGTGTTACCAGCAAGTAATTTTTGTATGAGTTTTGTAAATAGATTTCTACTAGATTCAGATATGGAAATAATTTAATAGTTTTAAGAAATAAAATCATCCACATAAACACAAAACAAGAACATGCAAGTGAATATTATTTAAAGATAAAAAAAGATATAATTTTAGAAAAAGGACAAATAATTAACTACTGACATTATTTCCTCTTCTTGCAGAAGTGAAAGAATGAGGAATTCTTTCTATTTGGATTGCTAAGCAATCCAGATGGAAGGAATTTGGATGCATCACATATCAATATCAGCACAGATTTCTCTCTCTAGCATATTACACGTTATTCTGCTTATACCTATTTTTTTTTATTTGATAAAAATAATATTACATTATTGGCAATAAATATGTCCACCTCTGTTGATAATTAAAATTAAGAAATAAATAAAAATTTGATAGCAGCTAAACTTTATGAAGCAGCCACAACTAAAAGGCATTTCACCATGCCATACTAGGAATCTCTGTGCCAATTAAATTTGGTGGGATCTTAATTTCATGCTGTATGTCTCTGCCAATTGTATAAATGTAGTTGAGTGGTCTTAGTTCTCTATTAGAATGCGAATGTCTCCAAAATATAGCATCCAATATAGCCAGGCATTCAGCACAAAAGTCGCAGTCAGCAAAGCCTACTTTGTGTTGAATGGGTTAAAAAAAGAGTAAAGACTCCTTTTGGTCATGAAAGACCATGGGATTGTACATAGAAAGTTCCCCTCCAAGGCACAATCCTGGCAAAGTTGTTTAGGGAAAACCAGCAGTTGTCCATGCATACCAGCCTTCCCTCTCCATGCCACTGATGTTATCCAAGGAAAAGGTAAAGGCTGATACAGCATGACACCAGTGACACCGCAACTCATTTCTACAGCTGAATGAACTGGAGCAGCTTTACTATTTGTGTTGAGCAACAAAATCTCATCTTAAGTCTTGTCTTCATGCCATAATATACTTTTAGCAAAACTTTTTCATATCCTAACTATTTGGGAAGGGAAGGCTGATATTGAACAATACATGGTGGTATCAAAAAGTCCCTGGACTAGTTCTGTAGCACACCAACAGATGACAGCACATGATTGCATGCTCAGTAAGAGCTAGTAGTGACTTTCATGAAGCAGTAAGCAGAGTGACATTGCTGTGTTTACTTCACAACTTTTGAAATTTGTGTTTTTGTGATCATGTGTAAGCTGTGGACTGCAATTTTGTCATGGACAAGAAGTTGGAACAAAGAGCCAACGATCAGAAATAAAACATTAAAACGATAAAATGCACAGAAATAAAACATTAATGTACATAATGAATTGCTGCAAATAATTTTATAATGTCTCAGATTATTAATATCATATTTAGTGTGTATGTGCTGAGGTAACCAGGAAGAGGACAGCAACAAACCAGTTTCTGTCCTCTTTCTTGTTACCTCTCTCTCCCCCTCTCTCTTTTCCTCCCGTTCTCTCTCTCCCTCTCCTTCTTCTCTCTCTATCTTCTCTCTCTCTCTCTCTCTCTCTCTCTCTCTCTCTCTAGTTAGGAAACCATGTACTTCCTCTACAACAAGACAGCTGTTTCTCTCTCTCTGTCTCACTATAACCTTTCATCATCTGACAAAAGATTACCTCCTCCAATTCCCCTCCCCTCTCAAAGTATCTTTGTCTTGCAAGTTACTTGGTGACCATGCCAGTGCTGGCGTCATGAAAAAAACATCAAGTTCACACTGTACAGTGGTTGGCGTTTGGAAGGTCATCCAACTGTAAAAGCCATGCCAAAACTGACCTCACCTATGTTGGTGCCATGTAAAAAGCACTCAAACCACTCTGCGGGGAAGTTGGTGTTAGGAAGGGCATCCAGCCATAAGAACCATGCCAAAACAGATGTAGTTGCCTGGGATTGTCTTCTACCTGACTGGCTCCTGTTAAATTGTTCAACGCATGCCAGAAAGGAAAGTAAACATTAAACAATGATGATGATGATAATCTGCATTACATTTCTATCAATCTCAGACTGTATTTGAACTCAGGACTCGGTGACAATGTAGTCTTAGCCATGTATAAATAAATACATTTGATGATGCAGGGGAGGTCAGGAGGTGGTTAACTGTTTGAAATGTTGTGGGAATATAGATATTGTAATTATACCATATTCTAATATAAAATCAGTGCATGTGTTTATTATTAGCGTAATGGCCCACCCGACATACAAAACAATCTGTTTCAATGCACAATTTTATATCAAGAATCATGTAAACCAAATACAAAAATGAAATAAATATTGTAGATAATCTGGAAATTATTTTTAAATTGGTGTAATAACATGGCTCCTTCTCAGCATCATATTGGCAATATTTTATTCTCTTCTCATCTGGAATAATGATTAATAGATCTTAGTAAATGTGTACTGAAGGTCTCACTGCTGTGCTTATAGAATTCACCATGCTCATAAGTATTTGTTAGAATAAAAATAATGTAGTCAAAAATAAATCTTATTGAAGATTGCACATAAAGCATTTTTTTACTCTGTAATTTAAACCCCAAATCCTTATCATGGCATTTATTGATATAATGAAATGCACTATTAGGAATTAATTTGTTTATTAATTTGTAAATAAATTGCTGTACTGGTGATTAACAGATTTCAGGAATATCAATTGTTGGAATTTAAAGAAAACCATATTTAATTCCTATGAAACCATTGAAAAGCATCATATATTTTATATACACTTGAACACACACATATATTTATATATACATGTATGTATGTATGTATGTATGTATGTATGAAAAATAAATCTATAAATAGGATTTTAAATGTTTCATTTTCAAAGAAATGGAAAACAGCCTTTGTTCTTGTCATTTCTTTCTTTTCATCAAAACCATTCCAGAACTAAAAGCCTTTCAGGACCTTCTTAGTACTTTTAAAAATGAATATTATTTCCAATACACTCATAACCTTTTTGATGCATGGAATGTTTAACAATTCTAATCCAATGATACAGAGTACAAAAAAAAGTCTCTAATATGAAGAGAGAATGGTTTATAGAAGATTATAAATGGACCAGTGCAATACTCATTGATAAAGTTATTTGAATAAAACTCGAACACTCTAGCTTTACTGTCATGCTATATTCCAGAAAAAAAACAAACAACAAAATTTCAGTAAAAGTCTCTTTACTCTTTTACTCTTTTACTTGTTTCAGTCATTTGACTGCGGCCATCCTGGAGCACCGCCTTTAGTCAAGCAAATCGACCACAGGACTTATTCAGTCTATTTTGCTGAACCGCTAAGTCATGGGGACATAAACACACCAGCATCGGTTGTCAAACGATGTTGGGGGGACAAACACAGACACACAAACATATACACATACATACATATATACAGATGTAGATATAGATATACAACAGGCTACTTTCAGTTTCCGTCTACCAAATCCACTCACAAGGCTTTGGTCGGCCCGAGGCTATAGTAGAAGACATTTGCCCAAGTTGCCATGCAGTGGGAATGAACCCGGAACCATGTGGTTGGTAAGCAAGCTACTTACCACACAGCTACTCCTGCACCTATCACAACCTTTATGTTTTTTTTTTCCTTTTACTTTAGAATTGTACACATGCATGTATTTCAAGTTTTAGAATAGTTACACTATTACTCTACACAACATAAGTGCTGGATAAAATGGTTGGCAATAGGAAGGGTATCCAGCTGTAAAACATTACTTCAAGAAATCTGTCCAACCCATGCCAGTATGGAAAAATGAATGCAAAACGATGATGATGATGATGGTGATGATGATGATGACGGTGATGATGATGATGACGGTGGTGGTGGTGGTGATGATTATGACAGTTATGGTGATGGTAGTGGTGATGATGATGGTGGTTGTGATAACTCACGTGCCAGTGGGTGGATGACTGTAAAGCACTGGACAAACATTTTGTAACATTTAGTTTTTGTTTACATCCCACTAACTTCTCAACTCGAAATTTCCCCCAGGTTGATCTTTTTTGTTTCCTCCTTTCATCTTTTCAAGATGAGAAAAATGTGCATCCATCAACAAATAAATGAAAGGTGGTAACCCTGCTTGGAAAAAAAGTTAAATGGCTAAAGCCCAAACAATAAAATAACATCATATAAAAAAAAAAGAAGAAAAAAATAAAAAAAACAAACACCTTGTTAGTCAAAATACAGATATGAAAGATACAGAAATAATGATGATTTCCATGGACATTCCTGATAATGGAATATCGGAAACAAGAACAAACAAACAAAAAAAGTAAGAAAGAAAAGAAGCAGAACAAAAAATTGTTAATTTTATAAATAGAAATAAATATACTTACATATGCATACATGTTTCTTTCTAAATAGCAGACCATTAAAAACAGACAAGGAGATTTATTTTCTCACAATGGTTTCTCTCTTTTCATTTATTTATTTATTACTTTCATTTTTATATGATTTTCATCTTAATATATATCACTAGCGACATTCATTTATAAAGATGACACTGTATTATTCCTCGCAGCCAAATATCTAACACTAGTTAGATACTCTTCAAATCTAACTAATCTTGTTATTCTGACAAATGAATTAATAAATAACAAGGATTTCATTTTCTATTTTTATAATCTTCCTAACTGTCATTGTTTTGAATGTTTACCCAGTCAGTGGTTTACAACAATGATTGTTACTTGTCATCGAAACCTATGTTGACTCTTATTATCACATCTCTGTCCTGCCATTCTTCCTCTCCCTCGTTCTTTTTTTGTTATATTTTTGTTTTGTTCTTTCTTCTGTAGCTTGTCTATTATTTATATATTCATCTGGTTGTTTCTTTATAGGGGAGAAGAGACATCTAATAATGTTTGCACTGAACTGAAATTTACAATATTATTGGTAAATGTAGAGAAGAAAAGTGCACACACACACACACACACACACACAAACATGCAGACACACGCACATAAACTTACACATGTTACAAGAATGCTGCATGTTGTGAATGTAGGAAAGTAAAAAGCTCATATATAGACACACACACACACACACACACACACACACACACACACACCAATGCACACACACATGCACACACATGTACATAAACTTACACATGTTACAAGAATGCTGCATGTTGTGAATGTAGGAAAGTAAAAAGTTCATATATAGACAGATACACATACACACAGACTATATATAAGTTTATTAATTAGAAATAGGCAAACAACGCATTCACAAATGCATAACATGTGCTGGTTCACAACATACTAATACAGTTGAGCATGTACACATATGCAAACTTATACTCACACAGTTGAACATGTATATGTATGCAAACTTATACACATACATGGACACACACATACACATTTACATTCATCCCACTCACACATGTACATATTTATGCTCCCCCCACACACATTTGGACACTTATTTTTGCTTGCTGAATGAACTAGAGCAATGTGAAATGTAGTGTCTTGCTCAAGAACACATTACATCACATGGTCAAGGAATTGAAATCACAATCTTACATTCATGAGTGCAACACCCTAACCACTAAGCCACGTGCCTCTGCATAGTGAATTTTTATAAACTCTATATTTACTTGGTATTTGGAATAGATCGATAGATAAAAAGGCAGAACTAACCTGAGCAGGATTTGAAACACAAGATGAAAATTACATACATATGCTATATGGTAATGTGACACGAGCCTTGAATGCAGTGGATCATGAAGACTGGAAAGAAATTAAGCAAGCATGATCTGTGGGGTGTGCAGTGTGAACATGTATAAGTGACAAAAATGCTGAGAGAAAAACTGGACATAAGAAGAATCAGATATGGTGTGTAAGAAAGAAGACTATCATGGCATGGGCATGTGATGTGTATGGCTGAGGACCACTGTATAAGGAAGTAACGATCACTAAATGTGGCTGGATTTTGTTGACAAGGAAAACCGAGTATAAAAGGACACAAAGTGGTGAAGGCTGGCCTTAGAATCCTGAGCATTATGAAAGAGATGACAAAGGACTGGGATGTCTGGTGATATGCAGTCCTCAAGAAGACACCTCCACTGTGGCAAAACGGTCTTTTGGGAGCACTGTTTGTATACATATTGCATAGATGCACAAATGGACACATCAGCTAATCACATCCTTACCCCCACCAAATCTGTCCCACTGCAGCTCCTGATACCACATTCTGTAGTCTGTTAATATTATCTTCAACACCAATGTGGCAAGCTGGTAGAATCGTTAGCACATTAGCAAAAATTCTTAGTGGCATTTCATCTGTCTTTATGTTCTGAGTTCAAATTCTGCCAAGGTTGACTTTGCCTTTCATCCTTTTGGAATCAATAAAGTAAGTAGCAATTGTGTCTTGGTGTTGTTGTAATCAACTAGTCCCCTCCACAAAATTGCTGGCCTTGTGCCAAAACTCGAAAGTGATACTGTCTTCAACATCCACATGTCACATTGATCTCCTCCATCCCTTCACTGGACCACTGAATTCTATCCTCATGTACATCTTTTTCGCTGTTTTAAAGCCTAGCCTGCCTCATGGGCCAGGTTTCTCGGTTTCTATGGCGTATGTGTTCCCCCCAGCTGGACGGGACGCCAGTCCATCGCAGCGTTACTCAAGAAACAGGAAGAAAGAGTGAGAGAAAGTTGGGACGAAAGTGTACAACAGGGGTCACCACCACCCTCTGCTGGAGCCTCGTGGAGCTTTTAGGTGTTTTCGCTCAATAAACACACACAATGCCCGGTCTGGGAATCGAAACCGCGATCTTCCGACCGCAAGTCTGCTGCCCTAACCACTGAGCCATTGCGCCTCCATCCTCATGTACTACACTTGACTTTCTCTCTTTCTCCATCTCCTCTCCAAACATATACTTTCTCTCTTGTCCACCCCCATGTCATTGGCATCATCATTATTATCCTGTTTCTGCTCTCTTCTTGCATTCCAGCACCATTCACAAATCACCCCCTCCCTCATATCCATCCTTCAACCCTACCCCTATATTGCCTGCCTCCCTTTCCCATTTCCTCTAACTCTACCCCAAACACTCTACAACCCCTACCCACCTCTAGTTTCTACTCCCCTCTCACTTCCACTCACCTTGTACCTTGAGGTGCTACTTGGACACTTCCTCATCATTATTTGTCTCTTTGTAGCCACTTGGGATTTGTTTTAACTCCTTCTTAAATGTGAGTAACCATGCACTCTGCTCCACCCACTTCTTTCATATCGCAAACTTAATCTGCTACCATAAATTCCCTTTCTCAGGTTTGGTAGGTATGCAAGTGTATGCTGGTGGAATGAGAAAAGTGTATAATACACAATAGAAAGTGGTTTATATTAAGAAGGGAATTAAGCAAGGCATCCAATCATTGAAACCATGCAAAACAGACATTGGAACCTGATGTAGTCCATGAACCTCTTGGATCTCATCAAATGGTCCAACCCATGCCAAAACTGAAAATGGATATTAAATGATGATGAAGGTGGTTATAATATACACAGGCACATACTGTAATTTTGTAATAGGCACATATTGTAATAGGCAGCTGTAGCTATAGATGCAACTGTGGCTATAGGCATAGCCATGGCCATGTGGTAAGAAGCTTGCTTCCAACCACATGGTTTGGGTTCAGTCCCACTGCATGGCACCATGGGCAAGTGTCTTCTACTATAGACTCGGACCAACCATAGCCTTGTGAGTGGATATGGTAGATGGAAACTGAAAGAAACCCGTCGTATATATATATATATATATAAAATATATTAAAATATATATATGTATTGTGTATTGACGATTTTTTTCCTCTGTCTTCCTTTTCTCTTGGACTCTCCTCTGTCTCTTGTTTCTGAAGAAGAGCTTTGCTCGAAACATAAAACTACCTTTCTTTTCTTCCCTTAGCGTCTGTTAATACTTTGCATGTACCATGTCCTCACGTTTTTTTGTTGTTTTTTCTTTATTTTTTA
>NC_068982.1:59863116-59863889 GCF_001194135.2 Octopus bimaculoides | reverse complement strand
CGCTCTTACTTCCTGTTTCTGTTGTACCTGTAATTCAAAGGGTCAGCCTTGTCACACTGTGTCATGCTGAATATCCCCGAGAACTACGCTAAAGGTACATGTGTCTGTGGAGTGCTCAGCCACTTGCATGTTAATTTCATGAGCAGGCTGTTCTGTTGATCAGATCAACTGGAACCCACGACGTCGTAAGCGATAGAGTGCCAACACACACACACACACACACACACACATATATATATATATATATGTATGTATACACACACACATGCACGTAAAACACTACCAGTACACTCTGTAAAGGGGTTGGCATTAGGAAGAGCATCCAACTGTAGAAACCTAGCCAAAACTGATGACTGGAGTCTGCTGCAGTCTCTGGCTTACTAGTTCCAGTCGAACCATTCCACCCATGCCAGCACGGAAAATGGACATTAAATGGTGATGATGATGATTTATATGAATATATTGTTTATATATACATATATATGTACATATTGTGTGTATGTATATAAATATACATATTGTATATAAATATACATATTGTATATATTTTATTTGCTTTAGTCATTAAATAGCAGCCATGCTGGGGCACTGTCTTGAAGAATTTTAACCAAATAAATCGATTCCAGTACTTCTTTTTGTTAAAGCCTGTTACTTATTCTATCAGTCTCTTTCACCAAACTGCTAGACTACAGGGATGTAAACATACCAACACTGGTTGTAAAATGGTGGGGGGGATAAAGATATAAAGATATATATATATATATATATATATA
>NC_068982.1:59858157-59862927 GCF_001194135.2 Octopus bimaculoides | reverse complement strand
TTCCAGTTTCTGTCTCCTAAAGCAACTCACAAGGCTTTGGTTGACCTGAAGCTATAGTGGAAAACATTTGCCAAAGGTGTCATGCAGTGGAACTGAACCAGAACCATATGGTTGAGGAACAGACTTCTTACCGCACAGACATGCCTGCACCTATATGTGTGTGTGTGTGTGTGTGTGTGTGTGTGTGTGTGTGTGTGTGCGCGCATGTGCGTGTGTGTGTGTATACACACATATATATATATTTTGTATATATATAGATATGTATATCTATATATATCAATGGGTCTGTGTCCTCCACCACCACTTGACAACCAGTGTTGGTTTATTTACATCCCCGTAAAAATTACTACTGGGATGTATTTGTTTAACTAAGCCCTTCAAGATGATGTCCCAGTAAAAACTATAATATATATATGTATACATACATTCATACATGCACACATACATATATGGAGACAAGTGACTGAGACCATTGGCAGTATATCGTGCTTGAGAAAACCTGTAAAGCCAAGTGAGGTCATAGTCGTGGCCAATGCTGGTGCTGCGTAACTGGTACCTGTGCTGGTGGCATGTAAAGAGCACCTACTACATTCTTGCAGGGGTTGGTGTTAGGAAGGGCATCCAGCCATAGAAATTATGCCAAATCAGACTGGAACCTGGTGCAGCTTACCAGTTTTCAGTCAAACCGTCCAACCCGTGCCAGCATGGAAAATGGACGTTAAATGACGATGATGATGATGATGATGATAAATTATATAGTTGAGTAGGATCCTCGGTTATGGCTGGTCAGAAAGTTTCCATTGGTTTCACATCAAGCAGTGTAGGTGACTCATAAAACCTGCTGGCTGGTGACAAATATCTTGACTGGCAATAACCAAAGATATACTATTCAACTACAGAAAATATAACTGCTCAAAAACGTTTTTAGAGTGTACTTTTTTGTGGGAGCTTAAAGGACAACTGACCAATTATATAATGCATATGTGTGTGTGTGCATTTTGCCAGTGGTTGTTAATAAGAAACTAAAAGAGAGACACAACACTAAGTATAATGGTATGAGCATGTTAGACAAACATATAAAAAGTAACTGAGTATTTGAATAAAATAACTTTTGGTGGTGCGGCAATTATTTTAGATACATGCTAAAACTGATAGGGTCCTATCAGTTTGTAATAAACATAGAAAGGAAAATATGGGTCCTTATGTCTTTTTATCTTTGTATTTAGTTTTATTTTTCATTTCTATCTTAATGAACAGCTTTCAAGAGTTTTCTTTCTTTAACCAATTTGCTGTTTACTTGGTTTCTATGCAAAAAAAGTGAGTTTTTTTGATATGCAGAGAAGATCAAGTGAAAACCAACAAAGAGCCCTCCTGCTGTTTGTATTCCCTCTTTTCACTGAACCAAACTTTACTTACCGGAAATATTGTGCTTCACTTGATACAGTGATTCGTCTTCCATAAGTTTGTTTGTGCCTTGTTTGTCATGCAGCTTTTCATTCACATCCCCATTACATAAAGCGTACCTGAAAAACCTCCAGATCTTTCTGGAAGTTTTACTGTCCTTCTTTTTCTTTTACTTTTATTTGTGTGTGTGTGTGTATGTGTGTGTGTGTGTGCGTGTGTGTGTGTGTGTTGTTAACATATTTCACAGTGTTTTACAAGAAAAATCAAAAACCATGTCGACAATTTATTCTCCTGTGCCTTTAATCTCCTTTGCTTTAATTCTTTGTTTCTTTTGTTGTTGCTATTGTTATTGTAGTTTTTTTTTTACACCCTCGCCAAACAAACTGGATGTTGGTGAGGGATACTAATAAATAAATAAATATATATATATATATATATATAAATAAATAAATACAAATAATGTACAATAAGAAGTGGGATGTTTTTTTTCATAATTACTGAGTCCTGAGATTCTAACAGCTAGAAGCAAATCTGAGAAAGAGATTATTTCTTCAAGAAGGAATGCTGTCTTTAAGCAACAGACCTTTTCTATTTTTTTGGTTTTATTGGTTTATATGTGTGTCTCTGTTTTTTTGTGATACGGTTGAAATACTGAAAAAAAAAAAAAAAAAGAAATTCTAAGAAAAACATAGACACTGCTGGGTTTAGAGTAAGAAGGGCATTTTTCTATTTCATTTAATAGCAATAAAGCAATTGGTTTCTAACAGGAGGAATCTCATCCTGCTAACAATAATAATAGCAACAAAATATAAAAAAAGTGACAACAACAACAGTAACAACTAGACAGTCACTACAACAACAACAACAATCAACAGCAATAATATGAAGAATATCAGCAATAACAACTGCAGGAGTAGCAAGAAAAAAAAAATATATATATAATGATAATAATAAAAACACAGATAGCAGCAGTAGTGACAAGATGATGGCATCAAAGAGGGAGAAATAGAAAAGCATCTTCATCATCATCATCATCAATATCATCATCATCATCATCATCATCAAAAAGTGTGAATATCCTAAAAGTAACAACAGCGACACACTGAATAAGTAAATAAGAGAACTACTACTACTACTACTACTACTACTACTACTACTACTACAACCACCCCCACCACCACCAAAACCACCACCACCACTACTACTACTACTACTACTACTACTACTACTACTACTACTACTGTTGTTGTTGCTTGCCGTTTCTTGCTTTGTTCTTTCAGTGAACTTTTCCCCAAAATTTTGTGTAATTTCTCACATTTAAATATTTGTTTTATTTAGAGCTTGGTGTTTTTTTGTTTTTTTATACTATATTTCCAAATTTTGTCGTTCTCAAGTATTTAATTTTTAATTTTTGATCACTTAAAACAATTTCCCAACATATTTAATGTCTCTTGTATTTTGCATTTCCTTCTCCCCACCTAGCTCACTCATATAGTGTGTGTGTGAGAGAGAGAACATGTAAATATATGTAAGTATACAAGTGTATATATATACATACATACATATATATATATATATATATATATATATATATATATATATATATATATGAGTATATATGTATGTAGCACATACATGCATACATATATAATATATATGTATATGTGTGTGTATATTACTCACTCACTTCTATATTTTTTTTCTCTATCATAAATTATATTTACATTTCTTCTACTTTTTTCTTATTTTTCTATTTTGTTTTCGATTTCTCTCTCACCTTACTCTTTCACTCCTCTCTCTCTTGCTCTCTCCATTTCCTCACCTTTCTCTCTCCCTCTCACTATTTCTCTCTCACTGTAGGTCTGTCTCTCTGTTTGTTTGTCTGTTTCTCTCTCTCTCTCTTTCTTACACACACATCCTTTCTCACTTTCTCTTGTTCTTTCTCTCTTTGTACATATTTTTCTTGTACAGTTATTCCTTCTTCTGCTTTATCAGCTACTTTTCTCTCTTTCATTCAGTTTCTTAACCAATCAGTTCCTTTATCAGAAAAGTATATATTTGGGAAGAGATATCTACTCCAATTCTAATATTGTAAGAATATAAAAATAAAAAAAATTTTAAATATGAGAGAAAAGAAGAAATTAAAAAGAAATAAAAATATAAATAAAAATATAAAACACGTTTAAAATACTACAAGTTGGATATTGTGTGCAATTTAATTCAAGATTATTAAATTTTTGCTAAGACATATTTTTTCCTGCAAAAATTTTCTCAAGAGTTGATGAAATATATCATCTTTGAATATTTACGAAGTCTTTCTTGACTATTATTGTCCTTTAGTGTAATTAAGATGTTATGACATGTTTGACATTGCTATTTTTATAGATGACTTAATTAGTGACATTTGAAAGCAACATAAAGATAGGCACAGGTGTGGCTTTGTGGTAAAAATCTTGCTTCCCAATTACATGGTTCTGGGTTCAGTCCCACTGCATTGCACTGTGGGCATGAAATACAAAACAAGAAAAAATACTGTAGCAAATAATAAAGACAGTTAATTCATTCTCTTTTACTCTTTTACTTGTTTCAGTCATTTGACTGTGGCCATGCTGGAACACCGCCTTTAGTCGAGCAAATCGACCCCAGGACTTATTCTTTGTAAGCCTAGTACTTATTCTATCAGTCTCTTTTGCCGAACCGCTATGTTACGGGGACGTGAACACACCAGCATAGGTTGTCAAGTGATGTTGGGGGGACAAAGACAGACACACAAACATATACACACACACACACATATATATATACATATATACGACGGGCTTCTTTCGGTTTCCGTCTACCAAATTCACTCAGGAGAATGGCAGTGGGTATAGGATGGAGAAATAGCATAGATTATCATTTATTAATTATTAAGATATTATTTTCTGGTTTAAGTCACTAGACTACATACACACACAAATATACATATGTAAGTGAGGCTGGTGTTGTTCTTTCTTTAGGTGCAGGAGTGGCTGTGTGGTAAGTAGCTTGCTTACCAATCACGTGGTTCCGGGTTCATACTCACTGTGTGGCACCTTGAGCAAATGTCTTCTACCATAGCCTCGGACCAACCAAAGCCTTGTGAGTGGATTTGGTAGATGGAAACTGAAAGAATCCCATCGTTTATATATATATATATATATATATATATATATATAGGAGGGAGAATGTATGAAAAAACAACAACAGACGAGGACAGGTGGTGTAAATAACAAAAGGATGTATTAGTATGACGCTCGGGAATACGGAAAGTCTTTGATGTTTCGAGCTACGCTCTTCAACAGAAAGAATACGGAGACAAGGAGAAAAAAAATTGAATAGTGTTCA
>NC_068982.1:59856568-59857165 GCF_001194135.2 Octopus bimaculoides | reverse complement strand
TAAATAAAACATAAAAAACAGACAGAGTGGGAACTCTTTTAAACAAAATAATATATATATATATATATATATATATATATATAAGTATGTATGTGTGTATATGTTTTTGTGTGTCTGTGTTTGTGTGCCTGTGTTTGTCCCTGCAACATCGCTTGACAACCAATGCTGGTGCGTTTACGTCCCTGTAACTTAGCTGTTCGGCAAATGAGACCGATATAATAAGTACTAGGCTTACACAGAATAAATCCTGGGGTCGATTGCTTCGACTAAAGGCGGTGCTCCAGCATGGCCACAGTCAAATGACTGAAACAACTAAAAGAGTAAGATTTATATAGTAAAATCAATAAAAACTGTACAGTGAACTTGTGATGAGGAGTAGAAAATCCAGTGTGTTGGACAGAGTCCTTCCTCAGGGAAGAAGTTGGAATAAAGAGAAATTAATGAAAGACAGCAGAGTTCTACATCTTCTTAGTTAAAAAAAAAAAATGGCTGCAACTTAGAGGATGTAAAACTCTACCTGTATTTTATTAATTTCTCTCCTTTCAACTTTTACCTTGAAGAAGGACTGTGTCCGAAATGTTGGGTTTTCCACTCCTC
>NC_068982.1:59854482-59854854 GCF_001194135.2 Octopus bimaculoides | reverse complement strand
ATATATATATATATATATATATATATATAAGCGCAGGAGTGGCTGTGTGGTAAGTAGCTGGCTTACCAACCACATGGTTCCGGGTTCAGTCCCACTGCATGGCACCTTGGACAGGTGTCTTCTACTATAGCCTCGGGCTGACCAAAGCCTTGTGAGTGGATTTGGTAGACAGAAACTGAAAGAAGCCCGTCGTATATATGTATATATATATGTGTGTTTGCGTTTGTCCCCCCTAATAGTGCTTGACAACCGATGCCGGTGTGTTTACGTCCCCGTCACTTAGCGGTTCGACAAAAGAGACCGATATAATAAGTACTAGGCTTACAAAGAATAAGTCCAGGGGTCGATTTGTTCGACTAAAGGTGGTGCTCC
>NC_068982.1:59852056-59854472 GCF_001194135.2 Octopus bimaculoides | reverse complement strand
AAAGAATAAGTCCAGGGGTCGATTTGTTCGACTAAAGGTGGTGCTCCAGCATGGCCGCAGTCAAATGACGGAAACAAGTAAAAGAGTAAAAAGAATAAAGAGTATACAGAAATATATGTAAGTTTGTGTATGTAAGTCCATGTGATAACGTATGTGTGTGTGTGTGTGTGTGTGTTTATAGGTGAAGAATGGCAAAATTGATTTGTTTAAACAAAAATACCTTGTGGTGTTTGGTTTTGTACAAGTAACATTCACATTGATTTTTGCCATTCATTTATTATGTGATGAATAATTCCCTACAACACTTGAAAGTTGTGTACCAACATGAACACAGTTGAGTGACTAAAACCAGAAAAATAATATCTTGATAATTATTAAATTATAATAATCTATACTATTTCTCCATCCTATACTCACTGCCATTCTCCGAAATATCTGGGTGAATTAATTGTCCTTATTATTTGCTACAATATTTTTTTCTTGTTTCTGCTATTTCATGCCATATTTTTCTCCCATTTCCTTCAATCTACACATTTCTGGAAAATACTTGATATGAAATAATTTTTACAATTGGTATTCAACTATGTTTATTATGCTTATCTCTATGCATTGTTACTGAGTTATAAATTTACTGAGACCAATTAAAGATAAAGCTAATATTTTCTTCCAAAATAAGTGTGATGGATAATTGAATTGGTATTGATGTATAAAATACTGATACTTTATGTTCTGAGTTCATATTCCATTCAAATTGAATTTACATTTCTTTTTTTTTTTTTTTTTTTTTTTTTTTATGTGTGAACAATAATATAAACACCAGTCAAGTCCTAGAGTACTATATCCTTCAAGAATACATTCGCTATAGTTGACTCTATTCTTGAAAACATGCCTCAGGCTGGAACAAAAATCCCATAACTGAAACCATATTACTTTGCCATTATTATGTTATCAATTAAGGTGTAAAGCTGGCAGGAATTTTAGCACACCAAACAAAATGCTTAACAGCATTTCATCTGTTTTCACATTGAGTTCAAATTATGCTGAGGTCAGCTTTGCCTCTCATCCTTCCAGGATTGATAAAATCAGTACCAGTTGAGCATTGGGATCAATGTAATTGACTAGCCCTCTTCCCAAAAATTTCAGTATTTGTGCCTATAGTAGAAAGGATCATTATGTTATCAATTATAAGATTAGAGCTACATTTTATCAGAGTTCTTGTAAGAAAGAAATGACACAACAAAATGGTAGCAGATGCTTAGCAAAGCAGAAGCTAATTTTGTTGTAGTAATTATGCACAATGTGTTAGTCTATGAATTATATTAGTAGGCAGAGGCATGGCTGTGTGGTTAAGAAGCTTGATTCTTAATCATATGGTCTTCAGTTCAGTCCCACTGCACAGCATTTTGGGAAAGTGCTTTCCATTCTAGACCCCGGCTATCTTGCTGGGAAACAGATGAGTGTTAGTGACAGGAAGGGCATCTGGCGATAGAAAATCTGCCTTGACTAATATGATCCGACCCATGCAAGCATGAAAAGGTGGTGGTTAAATGATGATGATGATGATGTCAGTTAATCCTCCATACAGAAGTGCTTAAAACTTCAGGTGAGATAATGATAAACAGCATAAAAATATTTGATGTGGTTAAGACAAAAGAATATGTAAAGGCAAATCAGGTAAGGGAAGACATAACACGAAATTTAAAAAAGGGAAAGCAGAGTAATGACAGGAAAAATACCTCATAAGACGGCAAATTAATTAACACCAAAAACAATGAAATGTCTGTAAAATTGAAGTAAAAGCTGGGAAAGCTATCACTGACAGAGCAGAAAAAAAAATTAACAATAGTGGACTATGAATCCATTTGACCTATTTAGCAAAGAAATATATATATACAGGTAATTATCATTTTAAGCTGTGTATATTTGCCCCTTGTTTTAAAGAAGCTGGTATTAAAAACTGTGGAAGTTGCTATTGAATCTTGGTGTTGGGAAGTAAAGCATCAGACATAATATAGAATTTGGAAGAGGAAACGTCCTAGACAAAGCAAAAAATATTAATTGGCAACATTGGACAATGAATTAACTGTATTTGAATTTCCAGTCTAACTGAACTTTTAAGCAAGCATTGTTTAGTATATCTTCTTCTGTGCCTTAATGGTCTCGGAGCAGGCTGAATGATATATATATATATATATATATATATATATATATGAATCAAACAATAGGGTAAAAAATTGGATATTAATTAATATCAATTTAATACCAGGGAACAAGCACATTAAAAGAATCAGTGAGATTCAGAAAAAATATCTGAGATCTCAAAGAATTATTGTATATGTAAATATAAAAATATATGTAAAGGAGGCCACTAGGTGGACTGCAGTCCACATTAGCAGTCCACCTAGTGGCCTTCTTT
>NC_068982.1:59850662-59851997 GCF_001194135.2 Octopus bimaculoides | reverse complement strand
TATATATATACATATAATGTATACACATACATATGCACACACACAATTGAGTAATTGTCATCATCATTGTAATGTTCAATATTTCCTGTGTGCATGAGTTGGACTGAGTTATTGAAGCAGATTTCTAAAGCCAGATGTTCTTCCTGTCACAGACCCTTACCTGTTTCCAAGCAAAGTAATATTTCCCCAAGGCTAGACATGTTTGCACAGAATATTGCAAATAAATGAGGTTCCTTTACAACAATCACATGATGTCAAGACAAGGAGACACAAACACTCATTCACATACATACATACATACATACATACAAACATACCTATGCTGAACTGTTGAGGAATTTACAGCTACTGTATCCAGATTACAAGTTCAGGTTTATACCTGTAACTATTGGGGCACTGGGATATGTAATGTACTGCCTAAATACCAATCTTGAAAAATTAGGCTTCTCAAAACCAGAAAGCAAAAAGCTGATTCGAGGACTACAGATCCAAGCCATCACTGGAACTGTAAAAATCTGTAAGACTTTCCAGAAGTTTATCATTTAAATACCTATGAGCACGTCTAGACAGTACTCTATGTATGAGAAAACTTACATAGAACAAAACATACAGATCTGCGCGTATACATACGTACAAAAATACCATGTTGATGTTGTTGAAATAAAGCTGAACAATGGCATACATACATACATGTATACATATGCATATGATGGTCTTCTTTCAGTTTCAGTCTATCAAATTCACTCACAAAGGTTTGTTTAGCAGGCTCATAGTTATTATAGATGACACTTGTGAGAAAATTAAATAAGTGAAATAGGGTTCTAAGAAACCCCTCACTTTTCCACAGATGAAGGCTACCACTAAAAGCCCATTACTTGTTATGGGGTTTTAGTTATGAGGTATTAGTGGTAGCTTTCATTTGTGTAAAAATAAGGGGTTTCTAAGAAAGTTATAAATGATGCTTATTTGAAATACATATATTTTCATTTTTATTCAAAGAAGCCCTTGACTAAAATCTTAGAATTGTTTTCTCCTCCTAGATATAAACTTGTATCAGATTATAAAGAACTACAGAAGAAACCTCTTTATGCTAATTCAACCTGCTAGGAATTGCACCCTACTGTCTTAAAGTAGAAATGATGCATAAGGCATAGGAGTGGCTATGTGGTAAGTAGCTTGCTTACCAACCACATGGTTCTGGGTTCATTCCCACTGCGTGGCACCTTGAGCAAGTGTCTTCTACTATAGCCTCGGGCCGACCAAAGCCTTGTGAGTGGATTTGGTAGACGGAAACTGAAAGAAGCCTGTCGTATATATATATATATATATATATAT
>NC_068982.1:59847469-59849973 GCF_001194135.2 Octopus bimaculoides | reverse complement strand
TATATATATATATATATATATATGTATGTGTGTGTGTGTATATGTTTGTGTGTCTGTGTTTGTCCCCCCAACATCGCTTGACAACTGATGCTGGTGTGTTTACGTCCCCATAACCTAGTGGTTCGGCAAAAGAGACCAATAGAATAAGTACTAGGCTTCCAAAGAATAAGCTCTGGAGTCAATTTGCTCGACTAAAGGCGGTGCTCCAGCATGGCCGCAGTCAAATGACTGAAACAAGTAAAAGAGTAGAGAGAGAGTAAGATATTGTTGCTTAGATGAAATATGCCTGAAATAAGACAAGATGGTCATTTCTGAAGTATATTTGGTCATAGATCTGCTCATGTCAGTTATAACTCATCAGTAGATGAGCTAGAAGCACAAATCAGTGTTCAGGTCAGTTTTTGCATTCATACAAATATTTGGGGTTCTTCTGTAAAGTAACTCAGAATTGGCTATATTGTGCCCTGAAAAGGGTCATAGGAGACCACTCACAGAGTCCCTTTATGAGAAAATGAGGGAACAATTGAGGGAGGAGATAGCAAACTCATCACATAGGTAAAGGTGCTACAGCAATGTCTAAAATTGGACTGATGTAGAACTGCAAGAAACAGAAATAGACAAATTCAAGTATTACATTATCCAATGTGCTTTCCTTTTTATAAAGTTTTGTGTCATTTGAGCAGATTTGACTGTTGTTTCTAGCAGTTATAGCTACCTTATAAAGGCATTCTCAGTGGTTTGACATTTAAAAGCGAAAGGGTTAAAACTATATGATGAGTGCAAACACAAAAAAGCAAAACATGAGGAGATTCAGAAGTTTGTAACAATAATTGAATCAATGTCTTCTGTTTGAAACCATACAAAGTTACTTATTTCACAATCCAATCTGGGTCACATTGAATGTAATGCATCAGGGTATCAACTAAAACCATGTAGGCTGGGTTTGATTGTTTTATATGTTCTTTGCATATAGTTTAAATACATAGATGTGTTAAATGTTCAGTTATGGATTAATCTTTATAGGATTATTGATTTAAGTAATAAATAGGTTTTAGAATAATTCGGTTATACAATTCTATTAACTTTAGTAAATCTAGATGGGAAAGCAGTTTAATTCAAATATTTTAGTGGAATTGTTTCCTGCAGCATTTTAGTTTGATAAATGAGTTGAAAGCTATGAAAATATCCTGATTTAAAAATCTGATCTGAGACTCAAGTATTAAAGGTTAATAGGATATGGTAATCACATATCTGCTGTCATTTGTGCAGTAAAATTATTGTGTGAAATATTGATTCAGTAATTAGCCCTGAAGTCAACCATAGCTGGATATAATATTTAAACTCCAAGCTATTAAGACCAAACAGGATATCATTTATCTAGTCCAAACATTTTTAAGCACTATGTTGTGGTACACTTGTGTACATATTATGATCAACTAGTGTGATGTGAATTTTTGAGGAGAGATGGAAAATTTAATGCTGGAACCTTGCATTTTTTTTAAATAGCACATGTATATTTCTTTGCAGGAAAGTGTGATGTGCGTTTCTGCTTCTGTTTTAAAATAATTTTAATACATTGTTTTAATATATTGGGTCATCTTGTAAGTAATGTGTGTCTTTTTCACTTCTTTTATTTTTCAAAATTAAGATAAACAAACTTCTTTTGTAATCTAAACTATACTCTCCTTCATTTTCTTCAATGCTCTTCCATCTATCTTTTAGAATTTCAAGGCCCCTCTTCCAAAATTCACTTGTCCATGACAAAAAATACTCCTCCAATACTGTTCTGTCCTCGTCTACAGAATTCATATTTTTTCCATCCAAATGATTTTGAAGATTGTGGAATAAATAATAATCATATGGGCAATGTCCAGTGAATATGGTGGGTGGGGCATCGTTTCCCATTCAAACTTCTCCAGCCTTTAGAATGTCATCCCCATTGTATGTGGCCTAACATTATCCTGATGGAAGAACACCTTTCGTCTTGAAACCAAAAATAGTCGTTTTTCTTCTAGTGCAGATGTCAATGAATGATTGAATGACTAAATCCAAGTTTCTCTACTCAACAGTTACGATGGGATTTTGTTCCACCAGGGTTTGAAGGATGTCCTCGTCAAGCTCTACAGATCTTCCAGGACAAGGCTCATCTCAGCTGTAGTTTTGGGCTTGGAATTTCTGGAACCACTCTTGACATTGGCTTATGCTTATTGTCCAATCCCCATATACTGCATTAATATTCCTCAAACTTCCTATTGCCTTGTTGCCCCTATTGAACTCATAAAGCAAAATATACCGAATATGCTACTTTGTCATTTCCATTATAACTTTGAAAAATAACTGTTAAAATCGAACTGTACTCTTCAAAACTTGCACTAAGAATAAGGTCAAGGTAAAATTACTTCCGGCTTTTATAGCAAGTTGATGCAGGTAGTTTATCCCATCCCTCTCCGACTTTTAGTTCATGCAATTAAAAAACTGCATTCTTTATGGAATGACCCTATATA
>NC_068982.1:59845939-59847330 GCF_001194135.2 Octopus bimaculoides | reverse complement strand
ATAATGAAGGTGGTGAGCTAGCAGAATCATTAGCACACTGAGCTAAATGCTCAGCAGCATTTTGTCTGTCTTTATAATCTCAGTTTAAATTCTGCCATGGTCAACTTTGCCTCTCGTCCTTTCAAAGTTGAGAACACTGGGGTCGATGTAATTGACTTACTCTTTTCTGAAATTGCTGGCCTTGAGTCAAGATTTGAAATCAATATATACATATAATGAAACTTTTTGTAAATTGAGGGAGTGCCTAAACACATCTCATGCCTGATTTAATTCTGTAGACGGAAGAAAGTTGAAAATGAACTAGCCATGTCCATTCAGTTAGTGTAAACTTTTTAAACCATTCATTCTGCTTTGCATTAGGTTTTAATGACAGATCTATAATAGTTATGGAGAGTGTAACCTTGTTGTTTAACTAATACAATATAATTTATTATTAAAGCATTAAAATAAAAAAAATAATCATGTAACATAACATATTTAGAATTAATATCTAAAATTATTTGAAATTCAAATCATAGTAAAATGTATTTGAAAATATTTAATTAATTCAATATAATTATTAACAAATAAATAAAATTACGAGCATTCAGTTTATTATTATTGTATTTTTTAAAGTGAAGATTTTGATGTTATTTTTGAAGAATTTAAAGAGCTGCGAAGAATACCAAAATTATTCATCTTATTGAGTGTCATTGTTAGAACCAGTATAACTGATCACTCAATGAATGCTACTGATTAGAAAATGTCATGTAATTAACACTATTTATCATTTTGAAAGTTGGATAAATAAATATTTATCCTGCGTCACCATAGTTATGGAAAAATAATTGATTTAGGAACATAAATTCACTTGCACTAGCATGTGCCCTTAAATAAAACATAATTCCTTAACTTCTTGTAGCAAAAGTGCCTAAAAATATAACACTCTAATTTCATAATTGTGTGTATTTAATTATTTATATTATTTATTTTATTTATTTATTCGTTTTTGATATTTTTGCATATGAAATATGCTACTGCAATGCTACCAAACATCGTAATATATACATTTTACTCTTTTACTTTAAAAAAAAAACTCCTCAAAATAAAAAGTATTCTGTGATAAACTGTAACTATTATAATTGTATACTCAAAAGTTTCTGTTGTTTTGTTTGAAATTATGCTACATAAGGGGAAAATTTTAAACTATTTTAAAGAATGCTATGGCTTTCAATAATTTATAATATATTATTTTAACTTTCCCTATATTTTATCACCTCTTCCAAATATTTTAGTTGATACAGACCAAAGAAAAGCATTTAAAAATACAAAATGAGTAAAGAAAGTATATTTTCAACACACACACACACATATATCATATATATATATATATATATATATATATATATATA
>NC_068982.1:59840703-59842793 GCF_001194135.2 Octopus bimaculoides | reverse complement strand
TATATAGGAGAGAGGGTTGAAAATGCAGAGGTCTTTTAGAGATGTTTATTGACTTGACCGGTTTCACTTTTTTTTTTTTATGAAAAGTAAAATGTAAAGCTTTGTATAAGCTTTGTTGTGTTAAAAAATGGTGATCACAATTGTATTAACATACAGTTATACAGTCTTTGATAATGATAGAATATATTAAAAAATAGAATCTTTGACAATGATCTTTCAGTTTCTGTCTATCTGATTCACTCAGAAGGCTTTGTTCAGCTCAAGGCTATAGTTGAAAGGACTTGTCCAACGTGTCACACAGTGGGACTGAACCTGGAACCATGTGGTTGGGAAGCCAACTTCTTCCCGCATAGTCATGCCTGTGCCTATCTATAATTTCATTTTGAAATTTATTTCTGTAGATATTGTTTATCCTGTAAGTGCATCTTTGATATTTGGTGTTATTAGTTGTTAAGTGTTAATAGTGTAAACACTGAGTTTAATAAACCTCATGATGGCACGTGGCTAAGTAGTTAGAGTATTTGGCCCATGATTATAAGGTCAGGAATTCAATTCTTGGTAGTGTGTTGTGTCCTTGAGCAAGACATTTTATTCCACATTGCTCCAGTTGACACAGCTGGCAAAAATGAGTAGTACCTTTATTTCAAAGGGCCAGCCTTGTCACACCAAATCTCCCTGAGAACTACATTAAGAATATATATATCTGTGGAGTACTCAACTACTTGCACATTAATTTCACAAGCAAGCTGTTCCATTGATCAGATCAAGTGGCACTGTCATTGATGTAATGAACTGAGTGCCAGTTAACAAATCTCATAAATATCTGCCTAGTACATAAGATTACTTGCTTAACCCATTAAATCTGAAATTAAATTTCAAGGTTATTCTTGTAACAATGCTAAATAACTATTAAATAATATAATTGGTATTTGCTTTAGTGAATTTGACATATCTCAATGAAAAATACTTTCAAATAAGACATTACGCAGCAAAAGATAGATTGTTATATCAAACTACTTTCTGCAGTTAAGAGTAATGGAATTTTGAGTGAATGTAGCTGGTTTCTATAGTAAAAGATTTAATTTATTTACAGTATTGAAAATATTACTCTTTGTTTTAAGCTAGTAGATAATTGTTAACTAGTAGAATGTTGTGTAACTTTTTAAATCTTTATCAAATTGCCATTGGGATTATACTGTGATGGTCATTTTAAGGTTGGCGATCTGTGATTGTTAATTTCATTTTTTCTTTCTTTTGCATTTAGTTGTAATTTAGTAATTTTTTATAATTTCGATACCAATTTATTGAACCATTTTTATTTCTTAAGTGGATTTTAGGATTGGTAGAGCATTGGAAAAAATACTGTGTGATATTTCCTTACACTGCTATGCATTCTTAGTTCCTATCCTGTCGACATCAAACTTTGCTTTTTATACCATTATCCTAGGTTAATAATATAAGCACCATTTTTAAGACTGTGCTCCAGTTCGGTCACTGATCATTGCCACTATCATTGTTATCATTATTGTTGTCATCATCGTCATCATTTTAATGTCTACTATATGCTTGCATAGGTTAAGTGGAATTCGTTGAGACAGATTTTCATGGTTAGATGCCCTTCCTATTGCACTTCCAGTTCTTTCATGATTGTGCCCTTCATTCCTATTTTGGAAAGATGATTTAGTTAAATGCTTTGGGCCATCATTGTAAAAGCCTTCTGCAGTGCTGAATTAAGCAAAATAAGCATGTGCTTTGGGCATCAAGTAAAGTTGCAGGGGCATCAAGGAAAGTTGCAGGGGCACCACCGAAATGGTAAATGGCTTACGGCACAAAAGCAATCACTTTAATCATCATCATCATCATCATCATCATCGTTTAACGTCCGCTTTCCATGCTAGCATGGGTTGGACGATTTGACTGAGGACTGGTGAAACCGGATGGCAACACCAGGCTCCAGTCTGATTTGGCAGAGTTTCTACAGCTGGATGCCCTTCCTAACGCCAACCACTCAGAGAGTGTAGTGGGTGCTTTTACGTGTCACCCGCACGAAAACGGCCACGCTCGAAATGGTGTCTTTTATGTGCCACCCG
>NC_068982.1:59837954-59840580 GCF_001194135.2 Octopus bimaculoides | reverse complement strand
GGTGCATCTCATGTGCTACCCGCACAAGAACCAGTCCAGGGGCACTGGCAACTATCTTACTTGGCTTGCCGGGTCTTCTCACGCACAGCCCATTTCCAAAGGTCTCGGTCCGTAGTCATCGCCTCGGTGAGGCCCAATGTACGAAGGTCTTGCCTCACCACCTCAGCCCAGGTCTTCCTGGGCCTACCTCTTCCACGGGTTCCCTCAACTGTTAGGGTGTGGCACTTTTTCACGCAGCTATCCTCCTCCATTCTCACCACATGTCCATACCAGCGCAATCGTCTCTCTTGCACGCCACAACTGATGCTTCTAATGTTCAGCTTTTCTCTCAAGATACTTACACTCTTGGTAAAATAATATTCAAAGTGGTTTATGTGATCAGAAATATAATTTCAGTGTTCATAGTGTAGTGGGGAGGGTCTGATGAAAGACCTAGCAATTAAAAAAAAAAAGATAGGAACAAACTTTACAAATATAAATATACAAAAATTAGCATTATTTTCCATCTTACCGTAAGTTCTGTTTCATTTTGAAAAATATAAATTTATTTTATGGTTTACTATTGTTTATATTTTGAGTTACATATATATATATATGTATATATATATATTGGCACAAAAATCTTTTTAAGTGCTTAGGGCCTCTATGGGTCATAATCCAAGCCTGGCCTTCTGAGTATCTTTTCCAATCTCTTGGATACCACTCAGCAACTGTGAGGGTCCACCTGTTGTCTGCAAACTTTGTGCCATGTTTAACCCTCCAAAACTTAAGTCTTCAGTATTCTATGATCACATCACTCACTCCGCTCTATTCTTGAGTTATTTCATTTTGGATATGCTCTTACAATGATATTCCTAGCATAGATGTCTCCATAACCTTTTGTCTAACCTGTTGTAGCCAGTTCATGTTCTTCTCTCTTCATGGTAGAGTATGACTCATTTGCATATAAGAGTGCAGGTAAGATGGTGCTATTGAAGATTTTGGTGCATATGCTATTGTTCAACTTTGCTTTATGCACATCTTTTATTGAGGCACATACCTTCCATCCTAGCCTTATTCTCTTTGAGAGTTCAGCATCCATGTCTCAGTTCACATTCACTATGTGTTCTTAGGAGACACACTCCTTTACTTCCTTGATGTCAGTGGTTATATATATATATATATATATATATCGAATTCCTACAATTATCTATCTCTCTATCTCTATATCTGTTTATGTATCAATGGATTAATATATTGATCCAGTTGTCCATTCATAAATCTTAGTCTTATATTTTATATATTTTCTTTTCATTATTTCATTCCCCTCTGTGTTTTTTTCTTTATCTTTAATGTGCTTTTTTTTGTTCATTTCTTAGTTCCTGTATCTCATTCTTTTTTTGCTGTGTCTTTTATTTCCTCATATATTTTTGTACTTTTTTTGTCTTTAATTCTTCTACCAAAGATTTGGTGACATAGTCTACAATGCCTGGAGGCTATATACTGATACTGCCTGTATGTGAAGGGATGCTATGTAAAGTTAATCTGAGATTGTATAAAACAGAAATCTGATAAAGCTTATAAAATGAAAATCAAAGAAGTTGTTAAAAGATATAGCTACTTCTATAATGTATTAAATAGATGAAAATATTAGAAGCAAATCAAAAGAAAATGTCAGCTAGTTCAATTACTATTTCATTGACCTTTTGTGTCTGAATGGAAAGATTCGGTTTTAATTAGTCTCCAAATATTAAAATTAGTGATGTATAACAATGTTATACTGATACTGTGCTGGAATCTAATGCGGGAATACAATAATACCATAATTTAATTATTTTTAATCACAGATGTATTCTCTGTAGGGTCATCAGAGTACAATCAGATTTCATCTTTTTGAAAAGTTTTAGCAGAATGTATTCTTATATCATTTCGTGTCATTGTCGACTGACCTTTCAGATTCTGCCTGAGGTAATGGACAAATATCAAATGCATCAGTTATTATCTACTTTTAGGATGGATATCATTCATTCTTGTAGAAATTTTTTTTGCAATTGTAGTCATGTTGGTGACAAAAGGAATGTGACATGGTAATTTGATGTCTTTGAGCAAGACAGGGGACTTGTTTCAATCAACCTTCATGGAAAGCAAACAATGAACCTATGAATTAGTAATTAGTTTTTAGGACTGTTGTTCCTGATCATTTTGTGTGTGTGTGTATGCACGCATGTGTGTGTGTGCGTGTGTGTGTGTTTATATTCATATGTTGTATAGAGTGATCTTAGCATTAATCTTTTAAAATTTGTCTCACAACCAGCAATTCTTTGCTGCTCGTTAAATTCCTTTTGCTCTGTCTTATACGTGTGCACACACGCCCACGCAAAGAGATAGATAGATAGATAGATAGATATAGAGAGTGACACACACACACATACACATTCATACATATATATACGAATGAATGTATAAGTGTAAATATATATATTGTATATAAATATATATATGCCTATATATGTGTGTATGCATGTATAAATGATGTGTATGTATATGTGTATATATATACATATGTATGTATGCATTTATGTGTGCATGTATTCATGTATGCATGCATATATATATATATATATATATATATATATATATATATATA
>NC_068982.1:59835874-59837279 GCF_001194135.2 Octopus bimaculoides | reverse complement strand
ATAGTTGAGACACTCTCATTTATAAGTGTGGATGTTTTGTTCACTTTCACACTTTAACTATGGTGATGATAATGATGATAATGGTGTGACCAGAGCTAAGGTGCCAAAATTTTCAAAGAATCAGCACCTTTCAATCTCTCACTCCACCCTCTCTCTCTTTCTCTCTCTCTTTCTCTCTCTCTCTCTCTCTCTCTCATGACTGCCACAAGTAAAAATTAAAGAAAAACATTATGGGGTCAATACGTCCAACTAGAAAATCTTCAAGGCAGTGCCCTAGCATGACCACAATCTGAAAAAAAGAAAGAGGTGAAAAGAAAGAAAAGATAAAAGAAAATTATAAGAGTGGGTATTTTGTCCACTTTCACCAACAGAGCGGAATTCTAAAGAAATGGTGCCGCTATTTTTTATCTGTCTGTCACTCTCTTTCTCTCTAAAAGAACACACACACACACACACGCACACACACACACACACACACGTATATTCATTTTTGTTTCAGATATACCTATTTTTCTAAATTTTTCATTCAGATATAAGTATACAAATTTCTTTCACATAAGCAGAGACAATCTGACAGTGAAGCCATAAGCACACAGACAGTAATTCACAGTGAAACAAAAATCCTCGACACACCAACAAAAAGACAACCAGACAACGCCTTGTCCTACATTCCTGTAATATAGTGTTGGAATTTCAGCAAAAACACTGACACCATTCAGCATTTGTGAATTCATTTCACTATTACTTACTGATATTTATTATCAAAAAAATGTCTCATTAAAAAAGACTATCACAAAATGAACACCAAACAAACACATAATGTGCATCAGAAAAGGACGATGAGACACATGCACAGCTTGCAAATCAGTGATAGAGAAAGAAAGCTTGACATGCATCTGAAACTGAACATCAGCAAAATGCTAGATAAATAAAATAACACATACAACACACTTATTATTGTCATATCATAAACAAACACAAGTTCATGTATGATATTGATCTTTTTTCTACTTCAATAATCACATGTTTTTTTTTCTTCTAAAAATACACACATACAGGAGGAGTACATTATACATATAATAATGCTTTCAATGTGGCTCCTGATAAACAGTAAAAGTAATTATTACCTGATCAATGATGGGTTTTACTGCTAGTATACACACACACACACACACACACACACACACACACACACACACATATATATATATATATATATATTGAAAGAAAATGTTCTCTATGTGGCTTATGTGTTTTCTGTACTCTGGTTATTATTATGTCTTGTCTACGTTTTGTTTGCAATGTCCTGTACCCAGATATGCACCTATATATACAGGTAGACGTAGGTATGCATGCACACACCTGTACGTATATAAGCATATACTTATTTATTATTTGTTTTTAT
>NC_068982.1:59831993-59835686 GCF_001194135.2 Octopus bimaculoides | reverse complement strand
CAGTATCCAAAACTGGCTGCTATAACAAACATGCTCTGTGCAACAAGATATGAATTCAGTTTAACTTCAAATGGAAACATTTTGTATCACTTAGGAATATTTAATTTCTCTTTGAAGTAAAATAACATTTTATTTTTTTGTATGCTATGAACAAAGGTCATTTAAAAATATGTGAACACTGTTAAAAATATTATATTGAGTGAAAAACTGACCAAGCAAGAGCATTTTCTACTGTAGCATTGTCTTGTGGAAAGAGTATTGTCTATAAAAAGGATTAGTAATGATTGAGTGCTCTTGATATTAAACTAGGTTGGCAATTGACATTCATAGCTAAACTGAAGACACATAATTGGAAACATTCCATGATTTTTTTAACTGAACTTTTCTTTTGCATTTTACTTACATTTCAATATATGTTCTTTACATTTCTTTACTTACACATTTAATTTGTCAGCCATTTTATTTCATACCTATGTTATACTTATTCCATTTGATATTCAATCCTATATTATCTTAATTTCATTTCAACAACTTTTTAGCTGATCTTCAATTTGTTTGTCCTTATTACAGCTTTATTTGTATCATTCTTTTATATTTCATCCCATCGTCTTTACTTCAGATTTATCAGCAGTTACCTGCTTTCTCTACTAGTTTCCCATATTTATATCATTGCTGAGACAGAAGTGAACTCTCCCTCAAATCACACATTATACCTTACAGAATACTGGTTTCAAATTTTTGCACAGGGCAGGTAATTTTGGGGCTGATGTGACACTAAAGAACAAAAGGAATTATATCCCTCTCTCTCTCTCTCTCTCTGACTAAACCTCAGTCACTCAATCTTTTTTGACTGTTAGATGGTCATGTTAGTTGTCATTTAGTAATACTGTCACCAAGTTATACTGTTACCCAGCTGTCTTATTGCTTAGCTTCCCCTGAACCCCTGCACATACATTATCCAAAGACCATGATTTACATAATGAAAGACAGCTAGTAGTTTCTCTTTAGCTGCTTCAAAAGTCTATTTCAGAATAAAAAGAATTAGCAAGATGAATATTCATGACAAATCACTATATCTTATATTAAGATATTACAGAATTTCCTAGCGAAATGTAAAGTGTGAGCTTCAAAGTATGAATTAACATGAATAATTATATCACAATTCAGAAATAATTTAGAAATTATATTTATGCTTCATTAGCATATTGATAAAAAAAAAAATGAAAAAATAAAAAAACAAAAGAAAAAATGAAAAATGAAGTTCACATTCCGTTTAGTAGTTCAATTTATTATTCCTTAAGCTGAACAGAGATGAGTCAATAGTATATAGAAGAAAACAAGGAAAAAAGAAACAAAAATCAAAAGAAGCTTTTTATTTAAATTCCCCACAATTCTCAATGGGCAGTGTTTTTTAGTATCAATGCTGAAGTCTAAAGGAATGCTAGCTTTGTTGCTTGTTGGACTTACCCACTGATACTATCTTTGCACTGTAATTGGAATTAAAGAACCAAAAGGCATTCTGGTAATCCTTTGGGTGTTGCAGCTTTCTATGTTGTTTTTTTATCGTATTCAAGCAGTGCATGAGATAAGAATTCTTTTGGTAATTTCAGATTTCATCAATTCTCACCTAAATACCAACTTCAGCTGTCATCTAAAATGTAAACAAATAAATCAACAGTGATAAACAAAACAGACTTATTCCTGCAGCATTTTTTTTAGCATGGTTCTTTTAAAACGACAGTTTTAAATATTATAAAACTGAACATTTTATAATTTTGATTTAAAGAATTTTAATATGTACGTTGGCATTGCTCCTTCTTCATTCAACTATTTACAGAGTTAATGGGAAATGGCTTATTGTTAATCTACAAGGTTTCAGTTTTCCTGCTTGACGCTTAATCAATCAATCATATTGCAGGTGAGTATTGATTAGAAATGACATAACTAAATAACAGTTATGTCATTGCTAATCAATACTCAATATCAAATATTTTTGACCCAGCATTCACACTGTTACCTACATTGACAAGATATAAAGAGAAAGGTAATTATTTGGATCATCAATATCATTATCATTAGCATTGTCATCATCACCATCATGATCATCATGATCATCTCCACCACCACTACTACCATCGCCGCCATCGCCGCCACCGCTACCACCACCACCACCATACCCCCAAAAGCAACAACAGCAGCAGCTAAAGCATCTTCTTTCAGCATTTTGTACTGTCATGACTCGGCATAAATACTCAACCTTATCTAAACTAGTCATTTTGTTGGTTCACAGCAATTTCTAAACATTCTTCCTTTCTCATTCCTGGTTTGCATTGGTTTAATTCTGTGTTAACTGCGATTTTCCTCTCAGTTATTTGCTGATTTTATAATTGTATCAACCAATTTCATTTATCTATTTACTTATTTTAAAATATTTATTTATTTAATTATTTTTGCTTCTGCCTTCTCACAAACAAAGTTTCAGTCACACCACTGTCTTAAATTCACATTAGCTATTTTCTTAATATCATTCACATTCATTCTTTTTTTCTCTGTAGTTTCTTTTATTAAAATGTTGACATAAGCGCAGGCATAGCCGTGTGGTAAGAAGCTTGTTTCCCAACAACATGGTTCCAGATTGAATCTCACTGCAAGACACCTTGGGCAAGTGTCTTTATAGCCTCAGACCAATCAAAGCCTTGTGAGTGGATTTGTAGACAGAAACTGAAAGATGCCCATCATATATATAAATATATTCATGTGTGTGTGTGTTTTTGTATCTGTGTTTGTCCCCCCACCATCGCTTGACAAGTACGTTTATGTCCATGTAACTTAGTGGTTCAGCAAAAAAAACCCAATAGAATAAGTATTCGGCTTACAAAGAATAAATCCTGGAGTCGATTTTTTCAACTAAAAAACCCTTTAGACAGTGCTCCAGCATGGCCATAGTCAAATGACTGAGACAAGTAAAAGAATAAAAGAACATTATTATTGAAAGAACATTATTTTCATTGCAAGTGGAAGATTCCAAAAGATCCTAGTTGAACATTTCATGGTTTTCTATTCAATCATCTGTGATTAAAAGAATTTTACTGTTTACCATGAAGTAATTAGAAGATAATGAATTAGGAAAGATGTGTAAATCATCATACCTGAAAACCTATAAATAGGCAAACGCTGTATAATGAAAACTGGTTTCCTTATCTTTGTAAAGAAAAATATTTTTTTCTTTTTTAAAGAAACAGATCATCACACATTCTTTCTGACTTTGATATTAATTTCTCCTCTGAGTTGTCACCCAGACAGAATACTGATTTCAAATTTTGGCACCAGGCCAGTAATTTCATAAAATGGGGTAAGTCAATTACATTGGCTCCAGTGATTGACTGGTAATTATTTTATTGATCCCTATAAGATGAAAGACAAAGTCAAAGTCAGCTTGGCAGAATTTGAACTCAAAACGTAAAGACGAATGAAATGCTAACAATTCTGCCAGCTCACTTCCTTCCCCAGACATAATATTCAAATACAATGTAATCAGTTATTCATACATACATACATACATACATACATACATACATAGGTGGTGAGGCAAGACCTTCGAACATTGGGCCTCACCGAGGCGATGACTTCTGACCGAGACCTTTGGAAATGTGCTGTGCGTGAGAAGACCCGGCAAGCCAAGTGAGATCGTTG
>NC_068982.1:59828078-59831983 GCF_001194135.2 Octopus bimaculoides | reverse complement strand
ACCTTTGGAAATGTGCTGTGCGTGAGAAGACCCGGCAAGCCAAGTGAGATCGTTGCCAGTGCCCCTGGACTGGCTCTTGTGCGGGTGGCACGTGAGATGCACCATTTTGAGCGTGACTGTTGCCAGTACCGCCTGACTGGCGTTTGTAGGGTCTTCGAGCGAGATCGTTGCCAGTGCCCCTGGACTGGCTCTTGTGCGGGTAGCACGTGAGATGCACCATTTTGAGCATGACCGTTGCCAGTACCGCCTGACTGGCCTTTGTAGGGTCTTCGAGCGAGATCGTTGCCAGTGCCCCTGGACTGGCTCTTGTGTGGGTGGCACATAAAAGACACCATTTCGAGCGTGGTCATTGCCAGTACTGCCTGACTGGCGTTCGTGCGGGTGACACGTAAAAGCACCCACTACACTCTCTGAGTGGTTGGCGTTAGGAAGGGCATCCAGCTGTAGAAACTCTGCCAAATTAGATTGGAGCCTGGTGTTGCCATCCGGTTTCACCAGTCCTCAGTCAAATCATCCAACCCATGCTAGCATGGAAAGCGGACGTTAAACGATGATGATGATGATGATGATACGTAAGTAAGTAAGTAAAAGAAATAGTGAATTGCTATGGACCAGCAACCTATCCAAAGAGAGATTTGTGTGAGCTTCTTAATCAAAAAAAAAAAAGAAGAAAACAAGAAAAAAAAAATTCCCTTCAATGTAGCTCAAAGTTGTTAAAAGGATTAACAATAAAGAATGTTTTCATTGTATTTGGTAAAATAAGATATGTTAGAAATTGCTTACTCACAACTTTACAATGTTTTATTTTTCATTTTCCTTTTGTCTTTTTCCCTATAATTTTCTGGAATAATTACAGATAGTAATACAGCTTAACTAACAGGTGTATTTTTTGTTTCCAAAAGAATAAACAAAATTATTTGATATGTCTTTTGAGAGTGATGCCCAAGTGATGAATAAGAGAATTGGGAAACATGAACAACATCGCTTTATAAAAGTCTGATATTTCTCAGTTTTCTGCTTAGGAACGACATTTTTAGAGAATCTAAAATCAACAAATTCATTTCATTTTATTTAATTGATAAACCAGTTGGATTATTCTCAAATGAAGCATATCAAGAAAGCAAACAATTTTGCTGAAGACGTATAATTCATAGTTGCAACACATTTAATTTTGTACTCAAGATTTGGGCGACATTTTGAAAGCTTCTCTAATTCTGTCACTGCATAATGAAAAGACAATTTTTCTATGTTTTGGTTAAATTTTTGAAATAGTTTCAATTTAATTAAACCAATTGAAATTTCTATTTATTCCCAATTACACAGTTATTATTACTATTATTTCGTTTCTATTTGTTGTGTTCTTAGGCAAATATTATTATTGTTACAGGCTGTTGTTTATGATTCTGTTGTCATTAACTCAGAGATATCACTTCTAGAATCCATTTATTTTTGTTTCTGTTGCTGGTTTTATTTGTTATTAAGGAATTATTACTATTATTTTTTTTTTTTCTATTTCTCTCAGTAATGTAACTTGGACGTGTCACCTTAGGCAAATGAGATTTCCAGTGAAAATATCAATTATTATCTCTACTTCATATTTCAGTGGTTACTGTTAGGGAAGACATTTAGCTAATGATCCAGTGAGGGAACATCTGTATGGTCACACAACCTGATATCCTTCAAAGACATCTAAACATTTTAACTTGATAAAGGACACCTTCGATAATGCAATTCTATATACACTTTGCCTGAAAAAAAGATGCAACGGTCATGACTGAAGGGCATTTTAATCATAGGCCTTCTCAATGAAGGCTTACCTGGGGCTAAATAAAAATGAATGCAGCAACAACATTTAGCTGTAGAACATCTGAACATTTGTTCTTGAATATCAATGCAAATATCTTACTTTCAGAGCCACTTAATGTATGTTTATGTTGTAAAATAGTATTCCCAATTACACATAGTAGTAATTACAATTGTAGTAAAAGTGTAATATATATATATTGATTTAAAAGCATATGATATATAATATGGATGTGTCTATGTAAGTGTGAGTATGTATGTTTAAAAACTGATAAAAAGATTGGAGGAATGTGAAGGGCATCTGGAAATAATGAGAAGAGAAATACAAGTTAAAAGAGAAAGAAGTCAACAACAAAACTTACAAATATACACTGCAACTTAAAGAGGAAAGACAAATAGCAAGAAAGAGGGAGAGGTAGAGAAAAAGAGAGAGTGGTAGAGGTAGAGAGGGAGAAAGAGAGTTATAGCAAACAAATGAAAGAATATTCTGTGGCCAAACAGTGATTGTAAGTGATGTATTACATGACCAGTGTGATGTTATGTATGCCAGTATCATGCAAAAGCACCTGTGTTTGTGGCATATAAGAAGCATCCAGCATACCTTGTAACGTGGTTGGCATCAGGTTGGGCATCCAGCCACAGAAGATAAGCCAAATCAGACTGGAACCTGGTGTAGGTCTTCTGCTTGCCATCTCTGGTCAGACTATCCAACTTGTGTCAGCACGGAAAATGGATGTTAAATGATGATGAGGATGGAGATATGTATATAACAATTTCACTTTGGCATAGCAATACAAATAACTAGTGTGGAGGCGCAATGGCCCAGTGGTTAGGGCATCAGACACACGGTCATAGGATCGCGGTTTCGATTCCCAGACCGGGCGTTGTGAATGTTTATTGAGCGAAAACACCTAAAGCTCCACGAGGCTCCGGCAGGAGATGGTGGTGAACCCTGCTGTACTCTTTCACCACAACTTTCTCTCACTCTTATTTCCTGTTTCTGTTGTGCCTGTAATTCAAAGGGTCAGCCTTGTCACACTGTGTCACACTGAATATCCCCGAGAACTACGTTAAGGGTACACATGTCTGTGGAGTGCTCAACCACTCGCACGTTAATTTTGCGAGCAGGCTGTTCCGTTGATTGGATCAACACATTAATTTTGCAAGCAGGCTGTTCAGTTGATCGGATCAACACGTTAATTTTGCGAGCAGGCTGTTCCGTTGATCGGATCAACTGGAACCCTCGACGTTGTAAATGACGGAGTGCCAACAACAACAAATAACCAGTTGTTAGAACTGAATATACTTATGCTTTAGAGTAAGGCATTAGGTAGTTACAGAATGTAAAATCAACTAATCAATGACAAAGGAAATGGCGTTACGAATTGACCTTCATTAGTTTACTGATGTTTCTGCTATAAGAAGTGGTGTCCTCAGAGCTGAATCTCTATGCAACATCATATACCTTCCTCAGAGCCATCAATGTCATTCATTAATTTGTATGTATATATATCATAATCATCATTTTAGCCCCAACTTTTCTATATGTATCTGTAAGTGTGTGTGATATGTATCTGTACGTTAACAATGATAACTGTATACATATGTATATATAGCTGTGTTGATATGCGTTCATAAGGATGTCTATAAATTTGTCTCTGTATTAGAGTTCTTTGATGTCCCATAATCTTATCTCTAATTTCTTGCTTTATGGCTGTACTGAATTTAGCTTCTACGATTGTTTAAACCCACTAACATCACAGTAGACAACAAAATAAACTGAAATGTAATCTAGATGGCTTGCCTGGTTTATAGACTATAATTTTCGAATGACCAACTTTAAAATCTTTATTCTTATTCTTTATTTCCATATTTTTCATTTTTTAGTTTCTTCCTTTTTTCCCTCTTTATTTCTATATTCTTCTTGTTTTTCTTCTTTACTTTATTTTAGCTTTGACTCTTCAACTTATATAAAAGTCAATTTGAATTTTGTAATTTTATTTCTTGAGATCATTGATGGCATGATTTTTACTTGCTTTATAATTGTATGATCATAATTGTTATTTTAATGTTACATAAGAATATATATATATATATATATA
>NC_068982.1:59826141-59827708 GCF_001194135.2 Octopus bimaculoides | reverse complement strand
GGCACATAAAAGACACCATTTCGAGCGTGGCCGTTTTCGTGTGGGTGACACGTAAAAGCATCCACTACACTCTCTGAGTGGTTGGCGTTAGGAAGGGCATCCAGCTGTAGAAACTCTGCCAAATTAGACTGGAGCCTGGTGTTGCCATCCGGTTTCACCAGTCCTCAGTCAAATCGTCCAACCCATGCTAGCATGGAAAGCGGACGTTAAACGATGATGATGATGATGATGATATATATATACACACACACACACACTTGGACTTGGCTTTAGTGTAAGTACATCACCTAATGGTTAGGGTGTTGCACTCACAATCACTTGACTGTGAGTTCAATTCCTGGACCAGATGGTGCATTGTATTCTTGAGTAAAACACTTCATTTTACATTGCTCTGTAGGGTGGAGAGTGACAGAATTATTGGCACATCAACAGAAATGTTTTACAGCATATCTTCTGGCTTTGTACATTCTGAGTTCCAATCCCATTGCCCAGAGAAGGCAAAGGAAATCTTTCCAGTAGTCATCCAAATCTAAGCATGGTAACTGAAGTTCCAAGGGATGCTACAAGTCCTTCCAAAGTCATGCTAGAGAAGATTTACATGCACAGAACCAGTGCAAGCCATTACTAGACTAGAACTTGACACTAATGTGCAGTAATATTGTGTGAAACTCTGCATGGTCTGTCACCAGAGATCAACAATGTGAAACACGTGTGCACTCCATACTGCACTTACACACACTTTCTCTATCTGTTTGTCTGTCTCTGATTGTCTGTCTGTCTCTGACTGTCTGTCTGTCTCTGACTGTCTGTCTGTCTCTGACTGTCTGTCTGTCTCTCTCTATTTCTATCTCTCTCGCTCTCTGGAAACATATTTTCTATATCAATAACAAACATCTGAAGTCCATGCTGACTCTCAGTTACATTAAACTCACCACTCTGAAGCATCTGAAAAGTCTAATAGGGACTTACTCCTCGTATTTGGTCTAAAGAATTAAAACAAGTTAAAGCTATAACTGTCAAATTGCCATAGTAAATAGTAGAATCTGAGAAAACTAGCAGGGGTTTGTGTCGACAATTAATGGATGAAGGGTGCTGCCTGAAATCTTAAACTTCCCCTCTTCTTTGTGGCATACCAATTTATACTTTTGAACTGTCAAATTACAAGATATTTGACTGTTATGACACTGTTTGAAGACACATGAGTTGTGTGTACTATTAATTTGAAACAGTAATAGTTCAAATATGGCATTTATTTTTGATGATTATTTTATTTTGACAAGAGTAAAAATGGCTTATGCTTAAAAGAACCCAGGTGCCAGCAAGCAGCAGTAGGTTTTCTGTCAGTAATGGTTTGAGTTAATTGTGCATACAGCTGTTTATCACTTACTGTGCTTCATACATACATACATACATACATACATGCATACATACATTTGTATATATGTATATATACATATATGCACACATGTATATGTGTGTGTGTGTATACATACATATATGCACATATGCATGCATATATATATGTATATATATATCTATATATATATATATATATATATATATATAT
>NC_068982.1:59814303-59824331 GCF_001194135.2 Octopus bimaculoides | reverse complement strand
ATATATATATATATAAACAAATAATAAATGAGTATATGCATATATACGTTCAGGTGTGTGCATACCTACGTCTACCTGTATATATAGGTGCATATCTGGGTACAGGACATTGCAAACAAAACGTAGACAAGAAATAATAATAACCAGAGTACAGAAAACACACAAGCCGCATAGAGAACATTTTCCTTCATCAGCTACCCCCGTTTTAACACCGGCGTTTGAATGTATATAATGTGTATGTATATATATATATATATATATACATATATATATATGTATAAGTGTGGTAAGAAGTATAACTCCCAATCACATGGTTCTGGGTTCAGTCCCAATACATGGCACCTTGGAAAGTTGCTTCTACTATCACCTCAGGCTAACCAAATCCTTCTGAGTGGATTTAGTAATGAAAACTGAAAGAAGCCTGTCGTGTGTGTGTGTGTGTGTGTGTGTGTGTGTGTGCAGGTGTATGTCATTGTGTCTGTGTTGGTCCCTCTCCACTGCTTGACAACTGGTGTTGGTGTGTTTACATCCTTATCACTTAGCAGTTCAGCAAAATAGGTGGATAAAATAATTGCCAGTCTTTAAAACAATAAGTACTGTAGTCAATTCACTTGACTAAAAGATTCTTCAAGGTGGTGCACCAGCATGGCCTAAGTCTAATGACTGAAATGAGTAAAATATAAAAGAATAAAAATAGATTCTACTGTGTAAAGCGAAAGTCTTGAGGTTTTTGAAGCCTAATAGTTTCTGGAAATACATGATCCAAAAAAAACCTTGATTAGATATTTACCCACTCTATTCATTAAGCAATGGGAAACTGGAAACGAGTTAATGAAAGTAATAATATTGATTCAACAACAATGATTTAAGAATCGCTCAAAACAGTTTTGAATAAATCATGAGTAAAGGAGATAATAAGGAGGTAAGTAATGGACTATATTATTGATGGGCTGCTTAATTCATCTGTCGTTGTTGTTGTTGTTGTTGTTATCGTCATTGTTGCCATCGTTGTCCTCTTCCTTGTTTTCCTCTCCCTACCAATGTCGTACACCTTTGCCTCATCATCATCATCATCATCCTCCACTCCACATTTGCACCACAACATCTACTACCACCATCACCGTCATCTGCATTGTCATCATCATCATCATATTCGTCATCACCTTCGTCATCGCCTTCATCATCGCCTTCATCATCATTATCATCATCTATTGTCATCATAATTATCAACAGTCATTGTCATCATCATCATCATCATCATCATCATCATCATCATCATCCACTCCACATTTGCACCACAACAACTACTACCAGCATCACCATCATCTGCACTGTCATCATCATCCTATTCGTCATCACCATCGTCATCACCATCATCATCATATCATTCCTGTCGCCATCCTCAACACCACTACATCATCATCATCACTGATTTCCCGTCATCTGTAAAAGTCTGATAAACATTACTGTTTTCTAAGTAGTAGTGTGTTAAGAAGCTTTCTTCCCAACCTCATGATTCCAGGTGCAGTTCCACTGCATGTCACTTTGGGCAAGTGTCTTCTACTGTAGCCCAAGGTTGACCAAGGCTTTGTGAGTGGATTTGGTGGCAGAAGCTGAAAAGAGCCTGCTGTATATATACTCAAAGCAATGACTAGTAATATTACGAAACCAGTATGCTTGTAAATCTCTTTAATAACTCACAATAATGACTTTTATTACCTTTATTCCTACCTCAGTTCATCTAATTGTATATATATATATATTGTTACTTTTCATAAAAAGCCTTACCTTCTTTTTGATTTCCAATGTGCATTTTCTCTTATTTTTCTGCTTACTTTCCCCTTACATTTCCACATGTAGTTTCTATTTTGTTTTTTTTAACATATTTCTATTATATATATATATATACATGTATCATTCTTTATGTCTGTTATCCCAGCCTGCCCACCTAGTGTTGGTTTGTTCACATCCCTGTAGGTTAGTGGTTCAGCAAAAGTGACTGATAGAATAAGTACCAGGCTTCAAAAAATATATATATTGCGATTGATTTGCTCTACTAGAACTCTTCAATGCAGTACTCCAGTATGACCACAATCCAATGACCGAAATAAGTAAAAAACACAAGATAGAAAATAGTTAATTTTTATTTCATAATCTACTATTTCTAATATTGGTTTCAAATTTTGGCACAAGGCAAGCAAGTTCAGAAAATGGAGTTAAGTCAATTACATCAACCCCAGGGCTCAACTGGTACTTATTTTATTGACTCCCAAAAGGAAGAAAGGCAAAGTCGACCTTGGTGGAATTTGAACTCAGAATGTAAAGACGGACAAAATACCATTAAACATTTTGCCCAGCATACTAAGAATTCTACCAGCTTGCCACTTTCATACCATTTCCAATATTTATCTTTAAGTCATCTGTCTTTGTGTTCTGAGTTCAAATTCTGCTGAGGTTGACTTTACCTTTCATCCTTTTGGGTTTAATAGATTAAGTACCAGTTGCATACCAATCGACTGGCCCCACCCCCAAAATTTCAGGCCTTGTGCTTAGAGTAGAAAAGAATATTAATCTTTGAGATCACTAAAGGTAATTTACTCTGGTAAAATCTTTTTCATCTGCTAGTGATTTAATAAAGATAAAGAAATTTCTTATTTTACTTCGTTTTTGTATTTGGTTTCTAAGATTCTTTATGTGACTTTGTGTGTTGAAACAAATCTTGTGTCTTGGGAGGGTCATTGTGCCAGTTATATCACATGCTCTGGTGCATCTCTCATTATTATTATAAGGCAGCGAGCTGTCAGAATTGCTAGCACTCCAGGCAAAATGCTTAGCAGCATTTCATCCATCTTTACATTCTGAGTTCAAATTCTGCTAAGGTTAACTTTGCCTTTTGTCCTTTTGAGGTTGATGAAATAGGTACCAGTTGAGCACTGGGGTCAATGTAATGGACATACATCCTCCCTTGAAAATTACTGGTCTGAAACCATTATTATATGGTGCCAAATTTTGAAACCAAGACATATCAAAATTTCTTATTTCTTCTGTAGAAAGCATATTTGTTTTTCAGTTGACAGATGATGAAAATGATTCCAGTGATCTAAAATGTCTTGTCAATTTATGTTTCCTTACTCTGTTGTCACAAGCAGCAGATTGGTAGATTCATTTCAGTATTTGATCAAATGTTTTATGGTATTTGTCACAGCTATGTTTAAGTTCTGAGTTCAAATCCTGCCTTGGTTATATTTGCTTTTCATCTTTTTGGTACCAATAGAATAAAATGCCATTCAAGTACTGGGGTTGATTCAGTCGACTAACACTGTCTCTCTCTTCATACCAGTTTCAGCCCTTGTGTCTGTGTTAGACACATTCATTTTGTCATATATCAAGCTTTGCGTTATTTCTTATCTTTTATACATTTGGGAAAAAACCCAAAAAAACAACAAAGAAGACACTTGTAAACAGACACTTACAGAATGCTCCATATCAGCCAAACAAGCCTCTAAGTAGATCTGCAGCTCCATTGCTTCCCTTGTGCAATGATAAATTTTTATCTTTCTCTGCATAAATTTTTTTTTTAAACTTATCTTGTGAATACATTAAAATATTTAAAAAAAAAGCGTTTATTTTTTTTCCCTTACAAATTAAAAGAACGTTTTTCGATATAGAAGCTTTCAGTGTAAGTATATAATTCTATTCAATAGTGTTATTCATTGATCTAATCACTTTCATCGAAGAAGAAGAGATGAGCTATACAGACCTTTGTAGACACTCAAATATGCTGTGTCAATCTCTAGGTGCACCTATACCCTGTAGACAATATAAATGTAGGTTTTCCTGCTTTGATTTGAGGTTTATTAAACTTTTTTCTGATGCAGGATACTCCAGATAAAAATTTACTTGATAACTGTTTCGAATTTTGGCACAATACCAGCAATTTTAGGAGTAGGCTTGGTTAAATTGACCCCCAGTAATTGATTGGTATTGTATTTTTCTGAACTCGGAAGGGTGAAAAATAAAGTTGACCCCAGTGGTATTTGAACTCGAGACCTAAAGAACGAGAAGAAATGCCACTAAGTATTTTTCCCAATGCACTAATGATTCTGCCAGCTTGCTGCCTTATTACTTAATAACGTAAACATAACTGTTTTTGATCCGGGTGCATCCTACTATTGTTTTAACCTGTATGAAAGAGCCATCCTTTTAAGAACTAATCTGGTTTGTTTTGGTTTTACTATGGTGATCTGATAAGAATTTTCTTTTTTGTTTTCACTGCCAATGTTCTATCATAGTTTTCAAACCAGTCCTGAAAAGAAAATACAACTTGCAATTTTCGTTGTTAGTAGCAGGTCAAACAATGAATAAATTACAAGTTTCAAATCAATAGATGGAATCCAATTAAATATATTTATACAAAACATCAGTCTAGGATTTTTTCTAAAGTGCTTCTGCATAAGAATATAATATCTACTCTATTCTGACCTCTAACATTATTTTGTTATATTGTAAAGGACAGTTAGATTTATTTATTTATTTACTTATTTCTTTTTACTTTTTTATTTATTATTATTATTATAATTATTATTATTATTATTATTATTATTATTTTTTTTTTTTTTGAAATTTCACAGTGTATAAGAAAAATACAAATGTTTCTGGAAACAAAGAGAGTATGTACACTACTGGCATATACCAAGTTTACAGAATAAAGGTTGCTGAAATGAAAAGAAAATTTAAACCAAAACACTGGTTTGAAGACAAATTTTCCGAAAAATTTCTCTGCTTCAGAAACAATGCTTTTAGGAAAATATTTTCTGTATGTGTGAGTGTGTGCAATGTATTCATTCAAGGCTTTGTTTTATACCAGAGAAAACTGAACTGTTCAGAAGTAAATTATATAAATAGCCAATTATATTTTTCCTTTTCTGTTTACCAGATATTGATTCAATATTTCTCCACTCAAACATAACTTTTCTATACTAGAGAAATTAATAGATGAACATGCTGTGCATTTTTTCTTCCTTTCTTATGTCTTTATTTTATTTTATTCTGTCAGTGAAAAAGTTGAAAATATTTGTTTCATAAAGTCAGATTTAGTATTGTGCCAATTACTGAATGCAAGAGGCTATTTTATTTTGTTGTTATTGGTTACTGGCCAAAAACATGACTTATATTTAAATGACACAGGGTGTTTCACACACTTTGGGGAGAAAACACACGACAACAACTGACGTTTAAACAGAAAAGTTGTAAGGTCCACATTAACAGACTCTGTCAATATTTCAATTGATCTATTTTTAAATTTGGTTGTGCTTTTAATGTACAATAATTAAAGCAGATCAGTAGCAGGGTAGCATAGTCGTATAAGGCAACCTGCCAAATGATTTTGAACCTTCACGCCAACCAAACCTACTACTTCAGGATTTACCATACACACATAAAAAGGAAGAAGAAAAGAAAGACTGCTATGATAGTATTCTCAATATGGAAACCAATATTAATAGAAGCTGGGCTGATACTTTAGCATTAAAGGAAGTAGTATGAATATGTGTGTACAGTGACATAGACAGGGAAACTAAGAGACCATATCTAAAGTCAGAGAGATTAATAGACCATATCATAAGCAGAGAAATTAAAGAGATTTATCTGAAAGACTACATTTGTAGATAGAGAAGCCATGTAACAATATTTATACATAGAGACTACGTGACTGTATCCATAGCTTGGGAGACAGCAGTATTATTATATCAGTGCTTATATCAAAATAATAAACATTATCCATGTAAGGGATGATGACAGAATAAACTTAGATAAGTAAAAAAAAAAACAAAAAAAAAATACCTGAGTATATAATCCGAAAGAAAGTAATTGATTGTTTATGTGTAGCGTTAAAAAGGGGTTAAAGTTGTATTAGAATAAGTGGTTGAGATTAATAAGTGGAAAAAAACCTTTTGATTAACACTCACTTCCCACTTGAAGTAAGTTATTGTTGCTTTGTTAATCCATTGACTTTAGAATTTAACATTTATCTGTTGTCATCATTTTATTATAAGTTTTACTTTACTGTTCATCTGATATTAATTTAGGGGGATTGTTTCTTGCATACCTGTTAATTTTAAAAAACTTTTTAGTCGGGAGTGGGGCAATTTCCATGATCCATTCATGGCTCAGTCAGTTTGCTACCCTGTATTGTCCTTAACTTATTTTATTGACACACTAATGCCAGGGTTATTTATCTCTTACTTTTGGTTTGAGTAGACCATCATTAACAAGCATTTCAAATTTACCAATCTCTGTCTTTGGCTAATTTACAAAAGCAGATTTTCATTGATTCTGTTGATGTGATAGTGTGGATGTGCATCTGATTGTATTCTCAAAGCAACTATGTTCAGGTCAGCTGTTGAGGCTTTAAGAAAAGTATATAAGTAGATGAGTTACTTGATCAGGTTACAATTTACATTAATTTGTTTTAATACCACATATAATACATCAGTCATGCAATATATGAATATAGTATCACAGTCTCTGTATGTAAATATTGCGGTATGGCTTCTCTATCTACAAAGGATATTACATTTTGTGCCTAAAATGCAATCTTAATTTTTCACCAAGTAAATAGGAATCCTTACATGTTGATATTGTTATGGTCAAGTGGTTAAGGAATCTAATTTGTAATCATTAAGTCCAAACTTTGATCTCACTCTGTAGTTTCTTGTGCAAAGGTTGTTACCATAGCCTCACACAAACCCAAATGTTGTGAGTCATATAATTGGTTAGAAGGAAACTGTCCAATGAATTGTGCCCATAATCCAAAGCCCAGCCATGTCACACATTGTGTCATAGACATTCAGGTTGTGAATTATATTAAGGGTACACATGTCAGGCGAATACTCAACCACTTGCATATTGATTTAATGAGTCAGATGTTCAGTTGTTAAACAATGGAGTTTATATCAAGGGGGAACCCATCAAGTATCATTCATTGGTTATTTAGTAAGAAATTTTGTGACTGTAGCTTCTCTCTTGGGATACTTTATTCATAGTCCCATATATCCACCAAAAACCAAATTAAAGAACATCTTTCAGATATGTATTGAGTTGTTCAAAGAATATATTCACAAAATAATATATTCATTGACAAGAAACAGTGGTTTACATTGAAGCTAGTGATGTTCTGTTCATTTGTGCGTTTTTGTTATAAAGGCTGGTGTGGAAGTTGCTTTCAGTTTTAAAACTTAATAAAAAGATAAAGATGAACCCTTTTCATACGATAGTTTACAATAGTTGTATTTGTGCCAGACATGGGGCTGGTCTGTATTTGACCTGCAAAATTTTCCTTTTTATTGCAAAGATTGAAATCCTCCCTAGAAGACATGTGATTACAAATGGTGCCAGGATGAATCACAAGATGGATTCTTCAAGTCAAGCAAACTGGCAGGAGACTTGGGGGTAGACCAAGAATGAGATGGTTGGAAAATATTCAGGGTCTCAGTAACTCACCCATGGGAATCCTGTTGGTGAGCCTAATGATGGTTGCTTCTGACAGGATTCTATTTTCATGACTCTTCAGGAATAGTGCATGGAGAAGATGGATGGGTTAGTGGGTAGTTGGATGGATGGATGAATGAATGGAGATATATATATTTTGGACATTGGAAAATGCTTTGAATAAATTGTGGGATATAACATCGTGTCAGTGCCTTCTATTTTTCAGCTTCACACTGTCAAAATCTTAATGGACAGTCTTCCATGGCAGCTCATGATCTATTTGACATCAATGTTTTAGTTTTTTGTCAAATATTGTTCTTCAGTTCCTGGAGCACTTGGTGCTAGTTTACGTAAAGTTTTCCTTCAAGATTACCATTTAGTTAGTGAATAATTAAGATTGCATTTTAGGCACAAAAAGTAATAAAATTAAATGAGTAACTGTTTGTTGATGAAGAAGCAATATAACAATAAAAAAAAGAATAATTAGTTGTCAATTTTAAAATGTAAAGTGACTTCTGCACTCCTCTGCATAATATCCTTTATTTATAGCTAATATCGTGGAAGCACAATGCTACAGTGGTTACGGCAGCAGACTAGCAGTCATAGGATCGCAGTTTCGATTCCCAGACCGGGCGTTGTGAGTGTTTATTGAGCGAAAACACCTAAAGCTCCACGAGGCTCCGGCAGGAGATGGTGGTGAACCCTGCTGTACTCTTTCACCACAACTTTCTCTCACTCTTCCTTCCTGTTTCTGTTGTGCCTGTAATTCAAAGGGTCAGCCTTGTCACACTGTGTCACTCTGAATATCCCCGAGAACTACGTTAAGGTTACACGTGTCTGTGGAGTGCTCAGCCACTTGCATGTTAATTTCACGAGCAGGCTGTTTCATTGATCGGATCAACTGGAACCCTCGACGTCATAAGCGACGGAGCGCGAACAACAACAACAATAGCTAATATCAGTATGTATTTTTTAATGTTCAATATTTCATAAACAATCAAAGTTTTAGTGATATCCTTCAGAAATTTCGAGGAGATGGTCTGAAATTACTTAGATTGTAAAATTATTTCAAAACAAAAGAACATCTGTAAAAAGAATTTTAGAAGTTGTTCATAAATGATATCAGTACATTTGAAAAAAAATTAGTATCACATTTTGGTTTTTGATGCTACCTCTTTAATGAAAAGAAGTGAATAAGTTTTACTAAAACAAAAAGGAGAGCTATATATTTTTTTTTATATAAGTTTATTATCTTTACTTAATTAACTCTTTCTGGTAAGCATAAAATTAATTTTTAAAATTTTCTTTTTTAAACACTAGAAAAAGAATTTTGCCTCAGTCTTTTGCTCAATGATGTAGTTGTTTTATCACCATTGTTTATTTAGCTTTTGTCTGGTAAAAGGTTAAACTTAAAAAGCACTTACAGCTGTTATGATAATCTTATGCATATTCTTATTTCAGCAGATTGAGAGATTGCTGAAACATATATATTTTTTTATTCCCTTTATGTAAATGAATACCAAAAGTAGAAATATAGCATAATAAAGAACATTTAAATTGACACTTATTTCTTCATGTTTTCCTAAGGAAATGCCATTATTGACATATAATATAGGTTGTCATCATTGTGGTGATGATGATGATGTGATGTCAGGGGTGTGGGGATGTGGTCGTCGTAGAGGTTGATGCTTTTGTTTAGTCCCAGGTCAGCCCTAAATGAGTAGATCTGTACTCAAAAGCATTCTAGCCATGAACTTCCAAGGTTTTCTGAAAGTCATTCTCAGACTTCATTATACAATAAGTATGTAAGCATGTATGCATATATGCATGTATGTATGTATGTATGTATGCAGCCCATATCAGAATATATGGTATGTGTTTCATAACAGCTTTGGAACGTTTTAGATCTTATTTCTAGCAATGTAGGTGTCTTGACACCCTTAATCACATTTAGTTGATGACTATAATTCTCATATATATTCTATTTTCTCTCCCTGTTTATTTCTGTGTTCCTTTCTGTCGAAGAGCATAGGTTCGAAATGTAAAAGACTTTTTCACTTCTTGAGCATTAAACTAATACATCTGTTTGTTGTTTACACACCCGTCTTTGTCTTTTGGTTTTTTTTTTGTAAATTCTCACTATATATATATGTATATACATATACGTATATATATTTCTTTATACAATGTCCTCCCTGTGTATATACATATATATATATGTATATTCATACACACACAAATATATCTTGAAATAGAGAGAGATGTGAAAGGGACAAAAAGAAAAATATATAGTGGGTTAAGTTTATAATGAAAATTATTAGTGTGTCACTACGAAAAGTAGAAAGATTTATTATACTTTGGAGATGGTCCTTTTTTTACAATGGCAATGTTGAGAAGAAAGACAGGATGAGAGACGATAAAAATCTGTAAAAAAACAAAAGAGAAATTGAGGTAAAAACGCTCATGTGTAACTTGTCTATTTACATATATATATATATGTGTGTGTGTAGTTGTGTGTGTATATATATATATATATATAT
>NC_068982.1:59812291-59813610 GCF_001194135.2 Octopus bimaculoides | reverse complement strand
TGTGTGTGTGTGTGTGTGTGTGTGTGTGTGTGTGTGTGTGTATGTGTTTGTATGTGTATTTATCTCTCTCTCTCTCTCTCTCTCTATATATATATATATATAGAGAGAGAGAGAGAGAGAGATAAATACACACACACACACACACTCACACACATAATTACATATGTATATATATACATACTTACATATATATTTGCGTATGTGCATACATATGTTGTGTGTGTGTGTGTGGATGCACACAAACTCACTTATATACACATTCATGTATGTATATATGCATACACACACACACGCATGCATGCATGCACTCACATGCACACACATGTATGGCTTTTGCTGAAACAGTGCTATTAGTAGTTTTGCATATTTGATACACAAGGCACATGGCTTATTGGTTAGGGTTTTTGGTTCATGGTCATAAAATTATGAGTTCGATTCCCAGTGGTGCATTGTGTTCTTGAGCAAGACACTTTATTTCACATTGCTCCAGTCCAGTGAACTGGCAAAAATTAGATGCACCTGTATTTCAAAGGGCCAGCCTCGTCACACTCTGTGTCATGCTGAATCTCTCGCAGAACTACATTAAGGGTACACATATCTGTGGAGTGCTCAGCCACTTGCACATTGATTTCATGAGCAGATCAACTGGAACCTTTGTTGGTGTAACTGATGGAGTGCCAGTTAGTTATAATTCTCAAGGACCAAATGGATGGACTCTGATGAAGCTGCACTGATAATATTGCAGGGCTGCATTTGCAACAGTAAGTAGTTGCTGCAGCAGAAAGATGTGTAGATCATTGTAATATGCTCTATATAACTACAAAGTAAATTTTGTGGCTGTACTAGTCTCCACACTCTTTCATCATCATCATCGTTTAATGTCCGCTTTCCATGCTAGCATTGGTTGGACGATTTGACTGAGGACTGGCGAACCAGATGGCTACACCAGGCTCCAATCTGATTTGGCAGAGTTTCTACAGCTGGATGCCCTTCCTAACGCCAACCACTCCGAGAGTGTAGTGGGTGCTTTTATGTGCTACCAGCACAAAGGCCAGTCAGGCGGTACTGGCAATGGCCACGCTCAAAATGGTGTATTTTATGTGCCACCTGCACAGGAGCCAGTCTGGTGGCACTGGCAATGACCTCACTCGAATGTCTTTTCACGTGCCACCGGCATGAGTACTGGGAAGGCGACGCTGGTAACGATCATGCTCAAATGGTGCTATTTACGTGCCACTGGCACGGAAGCCAGACAGCTGCTCTGGCAATGAACACGCTCGGACGGTGCTGTTAGCACTCCACCATCCAGTGAAGACTGC
>NC_068982.1:59802438-59811845 GCF_001194135.2 Octopus bimaculoides | reverse complement strand
ATATATATATATATATACGATGAGCTTCTTTCAGTTTTCAGAGACATTTCTCAAGGGATATGCAGAAAAAAATGGGCTTCTTACAATTGTGAGTCAAACAAAATAAAAATGTAACACAGAGGAACTATCTCAGTAGAAGACTGAATATTATTAATATTATCTCTATGGCTCAGTTAACAAAACACATTTGGAAGGAATCACTGTTTGCATCTCTACAATCAGTACATGCTCTGTACTGCTTCAAAATATATATGTATATAGGAGCAGGAATGACTGTGTGGTAAGAAGCTTGCTTCCAAACTGCATGGTTCCAGGTTGAAGTCCTACTGCATAGCACCTTGGGCAAGTGTCTTCTACTATAGCCTTGCGAGTGGATTTGGCAGATGGAAACTGAAAAAAGCCTATCATATATGTATGTGTGTGTGTGTGTGTGTGTGCGTGTATTTGTGTGTCTGTGTTTGTCCCCACACCATCACTTGACAACCAATGTTGGTGTGTTTATGCCCCATAACTTAGCAGTTTAGCAAATGAGACTGTTTCTTACATAGAATAAGTCCTGGGTTCAGTTTGTTCGATTATAGGTGGTGCTCCAGCATGGCCACAGTCAAATGACTAAAACAAGTAAATGAGTATATATATATATATATTCTTTGGTTATGGAATAAATATTACCTTTCTTGGAAGCAGGTGAGAGTTGGCCACTGGAAAGATAAACTGGATATTGAAATGATGAAATGAAAATGAGGGTGTGAATGAGGCTGATGATCATGATTTCACACACACACACACACACACACAACATGGTTTCTGTTTCAATCCCACAGAATGGAACCTTGAAAAATTGTCTTCATTAAGAGTTCAATTCCTAGTCGGTTGATCAATGTCTTGGGTTGACCAATGTCTTTTAAATAAAACTATGGAGATGGAAACTGTAAGGAAGCATGTTGTATGTATATGTGTGTGTATGTTGTACATGCATGCATGTGTGTGCATGCATATGTACATGTGTGTATGTATGTGCACAGGTGTGTGTGTGTGTATGTTTGTCATCATGTGTCTTTGCATTGAAACTGCTTTGGTACAGTAATACAATTTATATCCTTCATATGTCCAGCAATGTGGTGATTCCCTGAGCTACTTGAAAACAAGTAAGGGTTGCCACCAGAAGGGGCATCTAACTGTAGAATTCTTCCTCAAAACATCACATCCAACCCATGCCAGCATGGAAACAGCAAACATAGAAAAGACAATGGTCATGTTGATGACGATGACGACGACGATGATGATGATGATGATGATGATGATGATGATGTTAATAATAACGATGATGTCATCTAATTGAAATCATCCTATTTTAATGAAAGTATAGTGTTTTTGTATTATTATTTTTGTTTTCTGAAAGTTTTCATTTGTTCCTTCTACATTTAACACATGTGTAAAGTTTTTATTGAACCAATTTCCTTTTAAGTCCAGTTTCGCACCACCAAATAGCAATAAGCTACAAAATAGATTATTGCTTATGCTTCTTATTATCTGTAAGAGGGGCTGAACTGAAAGAACATGACTGTCTTGTTATGTTGTTTGAATTACTTTTGAAAGAAACTTAGACACTTGTTTGAAATGTGTATATTTCAAAAGTTAAGCTTAACCAAAAAGAAGAGGTAGCTGTGAGGTTTGATTGGATTTAATTCAAGTGAAATGGACCCAAGAGAGGCTCGAGAAAATTGAAACCCTGACTTAAAGCTATTTGACTTAGTAGAAACAGTTAAGGTAATTGGTGTCAGACTGGAATAATGCAATTACCTGAATTTTGTAGCACAGTTGGGGAAATTGAGTTGCATCTGATGGAATAAACAAATTATAACATTGACCATCACTGACTTCTGCTGAAACAAATTTTAGTTGTCGAGAAAAAAAAAAAAAGAAAGAAAAACAGAAAGAAAAAGATTCATCAACTGTAGACAGTTTGTGAACCTGATATAGATAGAAGAATGTGTTGTGAAAACTTAATGTTTGTCAGCGTTTTTACATATGTCTGTGTGTGTTTTAGTATGGATTGGATATGTTTAACACACGTGTGCATTCATCTGTCTATCTATCTACCTGTTTGTCTGTCTGTCTGTCTATCTCTCTATCTATCTATCTGTCTGTCTATCTACCTGCTTGTCTATCTATCTATATACACACACACACACACACAACTATGTATGGATGTATATTAATAAGACATTCATTACCAATACACAGGGCTAATACTATTTTGAGGAAAACTTCTAATCCCGTTACCAACATTTTTCTGGAATTGTACTGTAATTTTTCCATACTACATTTATAGGGTGTCATTTTCCTACCAAAAGTGGAATGAAGAATAATCTCTATAGATTTCAGTCAAAGTGCTTCGTTGATGAAAAACCAATAAGGTAACAAATATAAAGAGAAAACTGTCCAAGGCAGCTTTCAGTGAAATATTGCAGGCATTCAAGTGCGGCATGCACTGCATAATAAAATGCCTAATGGCAAATATCTATTCTTGAGAGCAATACTTCTTCTTGATGCCCTGACACCAAATATCAGTGACTGAGCACTTTCTCTTCACAGCCATTTACACTGAAAATCACCCTTGTTGATCCACTAACGTGTAAAATGAATGTGTATGGGTCATATTTAGCACATTGCATGAGAATTAAAGGTAAATAGTTTAAGATCTCTTTCTTCATATAACCAACGGTTTTATTCTTAGTTTTACTGCCTTTTGAATTGATGTCATTGATGGGCTTTTCGGAAAGACATGTGAAAATGCATTTATTTTGTGTGTGAGGCAATTTATTTCATTAATATTCAGACTTACTCCTTTGTATATGAAATGGCTATCACTTAATTTAATTGTGACTCACAAATCATACTGAAAAATAGCTGAGATAAAAAAAAAATGATCTGTGGATGAAAACAATGTAAAAATAACTGAATATGTGCATCAGAATTTTAAAGTTGTTTGTCAGTGTGTCTTGTACAGCTTGTATAAAAGTAACATGTATGCACTAATTATTTTTGGTGTCTGTGAAATCACAAGTAGACTCAGATACCTTCTTGAATCTCTAACCCTTGGAAGTAGTTTGTGAAAGAGCTATTTGTTATTTCTAGCATTCCAAATTACTATGAAGAAGCTTCTTTGTTCAGTAACAGTTAACCCTTTAGCATTAAAACAGGCCATATCTGGTGAAATTATTCTTGCTGTTTTATGTTCAAACTGGCCAGATTTGGCCCCTCACACCTATTCTACAATATCATTCTAAAAATGAAGCTATCTCATAAAAATATGAAAACTATAAAGCATTGGATGATTAATTAAAAACAATGTGAATAAATAAACATTACAATTGACAGAGTAATCTAAATGCTAAAGAATTAAAAATTGCATTCTGTTTCTTTGAAGCAGCAAAATGAGATAACAAATAGAAAAAGAAAATTAATAAATGTAGCCATATCAAGCTTACAATACCAACATCCAGTCTTAGAGAGTTCCACGGGAACTTGGGTTTTGTTTCTGTTACACTATTAAAAACAAATTTTACTTAGAAATCAAAGCTATTAAGTAACACAGAAAATATTTGAAAGAAATTTTATTATTTTCAAAGAATAAGGAAACATAAAAATTGCTTTTCCTTTAACTACAAAATTTCCTGGTTATTTCTGTAATGTTAGAAAAATAACTAAATATCTAGAAATGTCTTAGAAAGTGCCATTTAAACTATGATGTAACAGTAAAATGTTTTCACAACGAAGTAGTTCTTCCTTATAGTCATAAGATCTCAAGCAGGTAAGTCAAGTAAATTTTGTCTGAATTGGCATTGAACCAGCACCTCCCATTTCAAATTGATTGGTTCTTATAACATTTACTTGACAATACACACATTATTAAAAAAATGGTAACACAGCTAGGCAGCAGATTAAAAATAAGACAAACTAGGACTGTTGGCAAAATGAAGTTAAATCCACTACTGAGAGTTCTCAGCCACGCCAGCTTTGATTTATTGGCTGGACACTCACCAAATTTATATTTAGATCTAAGGGAAACCAGAACAGGTATTTAATTATTTACTGAATTTCATTTCATGTGTAAATGTTTAGGTGCTTCTCTTCAGATTTCACTCGTTCATTTAGTTATGAAGTACAAAATTGTTTAGTCTACAAATTACATCTCATACTTATGTCTTATTTTAATAGACATATACTTTTTGTTCACTTGAAATTTCAAACAATTATCTTTTAAACATTTTCCACATCTCTGGAAATACTTTACTATTATTAGTAGTAGTATTACAGTAAAGCAGTAGGCTGATAAAATGGTTAGCACACCAAGGAAAATGTTTAGCAGCAATTCATCTGTCTATACATTCTGAGTTCAAATTCTGCTGAGGTCTACTTTGCCTTTCATCTTTTTGGGGGTCGATAAAATAAGTACTAGTTGAACACTGGGGTCAATGTAGTCAACTTACCCACTTCTCTGAACTTACCGGCCTTCTGCCAAAATTTGAAACTACATTAGCATGCTGGGCGAAATGCTTAATGGCATGTCATCTGTCACCTATGTTTGAGTTCAAATTCTGCTGAAGTTAGCTTTGCCTTTCATCATTTTGGAGTCAATGAAAACAGTAACTCTCAAGCAATGAGGTTGATGTAATCAACCTACCTCCTCCCCACAAATTTCTGGCCTTGTACCCATAGTAGAAAGGATTATTAATAATATTATATTAAGGTGGAGAGCTGGTAGACTGGCTTGCGTGCATTTGTCTGTCCTTATGTTCAACTCCCACTGAAGTCAACTTTGCCTTTCATCCTTTAGAGGCTGATGAAATAAATACCAGTCAAGCAATGTGGTCAATGTAATTGACTAGCACCCCCGCCAAATTTCAGGCCTTATGCCTATAATAGAAAGGTTTATTGCTAGTTTTCTCATGCCACTGAAGACCAGGATTTGGGACCCCTTATGCTACATTCCTGATAATAGCTTCTTAATTTATTTGCAGTTCAATCTTGTGGGGTAAAAATTAAGATTTTTAGGCTAAAATTTTAAAAACGAAAGGATATCCACCATTTGGTTTTAGTCTTTAATTGATATATTTTAGATAAAGATATACTAATGTAGAACAAATCAGGACAAATCAGATAGTCTTGGTTTCATTCCACAGAAAAAAAAACCCCAAATAGTCATGTCTGCAATGTTATGATCTGCATTATCAAAATATGCCTGGACCCATACAGGCCATAAATATGATGCAACATAATCTTTAATCTTTTATTTGTTTCGGTCATCAGACTGTGGCCATGCTGGGGTACTGCCTTGAAGAATTTTCATTGAATGAATTGACTCTAGTACTTATTCTTTAAAGTACTGGTACTTATTCTATCAGGCTCTTTTGCTGAACCACCAAGTCATGGGGATGTAAACACACCAACACTGGTTGTCAAGCGATGGTGGTGAGGACAAACAAACACATACACACACACACAGACACACATATATTTGGGCTTCTTCCAGTTTCCATCTACCAAATACACTCGCAAGGCTTGGCTGGCCAAAGGCTATAGTAGAAGTCACTTGCCCATGGAGCCACACACAATATGGTTGGGAAGCAAACTTATTACTACACAGCCACTCCTGTGCCTATAATATTGAAATATTTAGAGAAACGAGATTAACCTAAAAATAAAATATCAGCTCTGTTGCAATATCTTTATCCCCTGAGCCTTTAATTTATCTTAACGCATAAACTAAACAAAGGTATAAATTTTTGTGCAATTAATTCCTCATTTCTTGAAGTTATTTCACAATTTCCTTGACAATCATTCATAATTGTTTACTCTTTTTTTTTTGTTTTACTTGTTTCAGTCATTTGACTGCAGCCCTGCTGGAGCACCGCCTTTAGTCGAGCAAATCGACCCCAGGACTTATTCTTTGTAAGCCGAGTTCTTATTCTGTTGGTCTCTTTTTGCCGAACCGCTAAGTTATGGGAATGTAAACACACCAGCATCGGTTGTCAAGTGATGTTGGGGGGACAAACACAGACACACAAACACACATCCATACATACATATATATATATATATATATATATACACATATATACGACGGGCTTCTTTCAGTTTCCGTCTACCAAATCCACTCACAAGGCTTTGGTCGGCCTGAGGCTATAGTAGAAGACACTTGCCCAAGGTGCCACGCAGTAGGACTGAACCCAGAACCATGTGGTTGGTAAGCAAGCTACTTACCGCACAGCCACTCCTGCGCCTATGATTTTGCTTGCTTTTTCCTCTGCAAATTACCTGGGCTATAAATGTGTTCTACACATTTTTATCCCATTAGTTGAAGATAAAATTAGGGTAGGACAGTTGGTGTGCTGATGATGACTGTTGAGACAGAAACATTAGTCCACAGTTGTTATTTTATCTTCATACTATGGCTGTGTGGTAAGAGGTTTGCTTCCTAACTACATTGTTCTTGGTTCAGTCCTACTGCATGGCACCTTGGACAAGTGTCTATTACTATAGCTCTGACCATACAAAGACTTATAAGAGAATTTGGTAGACCGATACCAAAAGAAAACCATCATACACACACACACACACATATGTATGTGTACATGAGGGTGTATTTATGAGTGTGTGTGTGTGTTTGTGTTTGTCTCCTACCACTGCTTGACAACTGGTGTTAGTTTGGTCACATCCTTGTAACTTAGTGGTTTGACAAAAAGAGGCCAATAAAATAAGTACCAAATTAAAAAAAAAAGTGCTGGGGATTAATTTGTTCAATTAAACCCTTCAAGGCAGTGCCCCAGCATGGCTGCAGTTCAATGATTGAAACAAGTAAACAATAGAAAGATAAAATATATTATATAAATATGTTTTCATCTATGTATATTATTTAATTAGTTTTTGAATGTTTTGTGTATTAAATAGAGTATAAGTAACTTATACAATTATATCATCATCATCATTAACATCATCATCATCATCAGTATTCATTATCATTGCTTTAACATCCACTTTTCCATGCTGACATGGGTCAAACAGAATTTATTGAAGCTCACTTTTCTACAGCTGCAGCATGCTTTTCAAAAGATGGAAAGCTCACAACAAGAATTATCTTTGTGATAGATTGGTTGTATCAGGATTGATCCAGAACTAAACAACGACAGAAAACAACAACTACTACTACTACTACTACTACTACTACTACTACTACTACTAGTTTTGAACATATGAATTGTTGCAAGATATTTAGGTTAGTTATCATTGCAGCATTTTTACACTTGAATTAAGTCCTTTACAATTAAAATATTCTGTTATCCTAAAGTAGTGAGGGTTGTATGAAATCTTGGAATTTATGTGAACTAGGTTTGAGCCATGATCTTAATAATTCTAGTTTTGAAATGCTTTAAAGAAAAGAAAGCTGAAATGGCATGACCATGAAACAAGATTTAATGTCCTTGTGAAGGCCATTCTTTAAGCGTTGAATTTTGTGTTCGAATTGACCAGATCAGAACTCTCACACCGACCCTACGATGTCATTCTGAAAAAAAAGCAATCATATTATTGAAGCTATGAGATAATGTATGATTAATTCAAAACAATATGAATAAAAAAGCTACATTTGACAAAGAAATCTGAATGCTAAAAGGTTGAGGAACTATAAACATAAAAGAAGAAGAGGTAGATAATGGAAAAAATTGATGGACAAGGACAGAGAATGGACTAGCAAATCTTTAATGGAGGGCTGAGTTTTCGTACACATTGGTGACAAGATGGAGGAAACAAGCATACAGTATGTTATGTGTGTGCTCATATACCACTGGAAGGTGAAGAGCCAAGCCAAATCAAAGCAAGTAAAGCCAAGCAAACCAAGCCATACTACATCAAACCAGGCCAAGCCTGGTCTAGCCAAGCCTAACTAAGCCAAGCCTATCTGAGGTAAGCCTAGCCTAGCCTAACTAAGCCAAGCCTATCTGAGGTAAGCCTAGCCTAGCCTAACTTAGCCAAGACAAGCCAAGCTTAGCCTAGCCAGGCCAAGCCGAGTCAAGTGTAGGCTAGCCAAGCCAAGCCTTGCCAAATAAAACCAAAGTACCCATGAATGCTCTTTTAAGAGTAGATATATATCATAATAAATATATCTTTCCTAAAATCTATCATACTTCAAATAAATAAATGGAATTTAAAAAAAATTCTAGCCTCAAGCTCTTTGCTGTAGCATTCAAACTCCATTTCTGTTAACTCTTGCTCTTCAATAGATTTATGATAATCGATATTTTGCTCCACATCATCATCATCACCATCATCCTCATAGTGACAACAGCAGTAATATCAACTGTTTTATTAACATTTGTGTCATCGTTATTTTTATCATCCTTGTCAACTCTTCCATCAATGTCACTTCCAACACCACCACCACCACCATCATCATCATCTTCCATTATTTTCTGATCAATTGTATGCATGTTTGTGAAGAAGTGGGTACTGATGACTGGGGTAGCAACTATGAAGGTGATATTGATGGTGATGGTTATGGTAATGATGATGATGGTGATGTGATATGTTCTTTATGAATATACTTTCTTTCATGTATCAAACATCCGGTGTCACATAATTGCGACAAAGATTGACAGTTAAAAATCATTCTTTGAAATGAGATAATCAAAAATCAGGAACAAAGTCAATGATCAAGAAGACAGCCATTAAATAAGAATTGTTATCTGTCAGAAGTGTCAGAGTTTAACCGATTCTAAGGAATTTACTTTAACTCACAGAAAACATTTTCATGACTGCAATTTAAAAATGACAAGGGCCATGCTAAAGCTATTAAACAAAATTCTATTTTGATTATATTTATATACTTAAATATTTATATTTTAAAAAATTATTATCATTAAATTTTATTTCATTTCTTATTTTTAAGTTTCTTTTTTTATTTTTTTTGTAACTTGACAATATTTCTGAGATTTTGTGACCGTTTTTCCTTAAATAATTTTTTATTTCAAATATTTGGAAGCTTTTAAGAATTTTCTTTGTGAAGAAAAATTTAGGGTAACCAAGATAAAAGCATGTTTGAAATATAGGCTGCTATTTCAAAAATATTTTAATTTCAAAGGAATTGGCATGTGATTTCTGAGGACAGATAATGAAAACTTTTTAACTTTCTTTCATAAAGCCTCTGTAAGAATTGGAATCATTTTTATCACACGTCTTTGGTGACAGAATCATTAGCATACCAGATAAAATGCTTAGCAACATTTTGTCTGTCTTTATGTTCTGAGTTCAAACTTTGCTGAGGTTGACTTTGCCTTTTTTGGGGTTGATAAAATAAGTACCAGTTGAGAACTCGGGTTGATGTAATCTACTTACCCCCCCCCCCC
>NC_068982.1:59800238-59802398 GCF_001194135.2 Octopus bimaculoides | reverse complement strand
CCCCCACAACTACCAATGAACTAACTGGTCTGGTGCCAAAATTTGAAACAATTGTTAAGGTGCAGAAGTGGCTGTTATAGGTGCAGGAGTGGCTGTGTGATAAGTAGCTTGCTTACCAACCACGTGGTTCTGGGTTCAGTCCCACTGCGTGGCACCTTGGGCAAGTGCCTTCTACTATAGCCTCGGGCCGACCAAAGCCTTGTGAGTGGATTTAGAAGATGCAAACTGAAAGAAGCCCATCGTATATATGTATATATATATATATATATATATGTGTGTGTGTGTGTGTGTGTTTGTGTGTGTGTGTTTGTGTGTCTGTGTTTGTCCCACCAACATCGCTTGACAACCGATGCTGGTGTGTTTGCATCCCCATAACTTAGTGGTTCGGGAAAAGAGACCGATAGAATAAGTACTAGGCTTACAAAGAATAATTCCTGGGGTTGATTTGCTCGACTAAAGGCGGTGCTCCAGCATGGCCGCAGTCAAATGACTGAAACAAGTAAAAGAGTAAAAGAGTAACTGTAATTAGGTACATTTGTTATTGTAAGAACCACTTCAGAGCTGATTGTCCCAAAGAACTGAAGTGTGAATGAGTGAGTGAGTGAAACAGAGAGAGTGAGAGAGAGAGAGATGAAAGTAATGAAGATCATCTGTGCAAAAAGAGCATGAAAGCTCAGTTTATCAGAAAATGGAATTCTTTTATTTCTGTTAACTCTTGTTCTTCAATAAATTTATGATAATCAATATTTTGTTCCACATCACCACCACCACCACCACCATCATCAACGTCATTATTAACATCATCATCATAAGTGACAACAGCAGTTGTTCACTAACAGCATCAACCAGTAGAATCACTTGTAATCATCATGTGATGAGCAAGACATTATAGTTGTACAGGAAAATACCCAGACTGTCAAAGGAAACATTAACTCTTTCGTTTCTGTATTTGTTTCGAAATACATAACTTTTGCTTCAATTAATTCCTAAAGTAATGAAGACTTTAGTAAAATAACACAATTATTATTAAACTGGTTTTTGGAACACAAATTAACATGAAATTTTAATGAAAGGTTTTAATTTGGGTTACTTTAAAGCAGGAAGTTGGTATGGTAGAACCAGGAACAATCTGAGGTGGGTTGGTATCATAAAGCAGGGGTTTTCAAACTTTTTGACTTGCGGACCCTTTTATATTTCAGGCTTTACCTTAGGGACCCCTTTATAAACGCTTATAAAATTTATACATAAATATTTGCTTAAAATAACATATATTTTTACATTTATTTATTTAACAGTATTTAACAAATAGGTTTATTGTCAATTAAAAGATTTCGATTAAAAAACATATATGAAATCAAATTGCCCATAAAAAGTATTTGCTGTCCACGGACCCCCTGTCTTGTCCTTGCGGACCCCTGTGGTCCGCGGACCACAGTTTGAAAACCCCTGTCATAAAGGATTAAGGGAAAAAAGTTAACACAAAGCCATGAAAGTGAGTGAAGAAGGACTTCTATAAAACAATAATGATGGCCCTCCATTAAAGAAACAATGAAGAAGATGAAAAGGAGACGAAGAGCTAAGATAGTAAAATTACATCAGGTAATATAGAGGGGTGGTGCACAAATAGGTATGCATTAAGGAAAAAAGAAAACACGTACACTTCTCATTTAATTTTACCAAAAAAATTTAAGTTATGATAAAAATATTATTATAGTTATGATAAATGTATTATGATTATGACACTGTAATATCAAAAATGAGGCTAACTAATTTAATGTGTGAATAATTTTAATGAATGATGTATTATATCATTGACATGATATTTATTGTATACCTACTTTTGCACTCCCCTGTATATATTTTTCATCTTGTCTTTAGTTATTAGACTGAAGCCATGCTGGGGCACCACCTGACTCCAGTACTTATTTTTTTTTTTTAAAGACTGGTGCTTATTCTATCTGTGTCTTTTTGCTGAACTGCCAAGTTATGGGGACATAAACAAACCAACAGCAGTTGTTAAACAGAAGTGGAAAACAAACACACACATAGGTATACACATAAACACACACACACTCATACATGCATACAATATTTATGTATATATTAGTGAGTATGTATGTATATATATATGCCTATATATATATATATATATATATATAT
>NC_068982.1:59799036-59800225 GCF_001194135.2 Octopus bimaculoides | reverse complement strand
TATATATATGATGGACTTCTTTCAGTTTCTGTCTACCAAATCCATTCACAAGGCTTTGATTGGCTTGGGACTATAGTGGAAAACACTTACCAAAGGTGCTATGTAGTGAGACTGAACCTGGAACCATTGTGGTTGGGAAGCAAGCTTCTTAACACACCACCACACCTATATATATATATATGTATGTATATATAGAACGCTTTTTGATTTTTGTAATTTCTGATCATTTTCAGGTTCCTTATTTGTGAATGAGTAGTCTCAGACTAGGTTCAAATTTAAAAAAAAAAACCTGTATTGCTAAACTAAGAATAATGGTGTTTCTTATCTACAAAATCACTGATAAAGTATAGATATAAATACTGAAAATAAATTTTCTAAAGATGAAGTTAATAGTGCAGAAACTTATAATGTTATTAGCAACTCATCTCAAAATTTTCAATATTTAATAAAAATCATTTCTTCTTCTTGGCTTGTAAACCAATTTGACAATGATCACTTAGTTATGGTACACCAAGCAGTAATGACCATAACAAAAAGAAATTATAAGAAATGAAACAAATACTGCATGTAGAATATTTATACGTTATAAGGACAGAAAATTAATTTCTTTAGCTACTGAGAATAAGGGAAAATGGTTAACAGTGATTGCAATCTTAAAATTGTTTTCAATAGGGATACATTCCAGCAACTATTTAGTGTTCAACAAGAGAATAAATGCAAGCAAGTCACATTATTGTAGTAAAATTTCTAATGAACTTTTACTTTGTTAGTTAGTCATACAAGGTACAAGAATGGGTTGTGTGTTTATGAAACTTGTCTTGCAATCACTTGAATTTGTGTTCCGTTTCACTGTCTAGTACTAGGCCCAGTACTGGGCTGACCAATACCTTGTGATGGAATTTGGTGAATTTGGTAGATGATACTGAGTGGAAACCTGTCAGATATATATAGTCAATTCAAATAAAAAGTAATTCAAATAAGCAAATAATAAAATAAAATAAAATTAATGGACAAAAAGAGGAGATGCATAAAGAATGTATTAGCTTGACACTTGGCAAAAAGAGAAAGTTTGATATTACAAGCATAACTCTTCGTCAGAAACGAGAAAGTGAAAAGTCCATAGAAGGAAAAGAAATCACCAACAGCATGTGTATAGTATATATATATATATATATATATATATATATAT
>NC_068982.1:59778715-59796026 GCF_001194135.2 Octopus bimaculoides | reverse complement strand
AGGCTGAGATGACAGTAGCTATCCTATGATGAAGCACTAGTCTAATCTTAAGTACTCTGTCACATACTCTAACTACCTCGATTACCTTATCAACCCATTTCTCTGCTAGAAGTATTCCTACGCCCCCGACCCCGTCAGTGTTTCCTGCCCAGAAAATCTTGTACCTGTGTTCTTTGCCTGTGAGGAACCTCGCAGAACCTCCTCTCCATCTTACTTCTTGGATGCAGCACAGATCTACGCGTCGCCATTCAAGCATCTCAACAATCTCACCAGACCTACTTTTCAGCGTGCCGACGTTGAGAGTGCCAATCCTGACAGTGTGGGAGGAGTGGGTGTCAGAGGAGTGGGCCCGTGTGACCCTGGGATGGGGGTAAGTTAAAAAGAAAGGGTGGAAACAGCACAAAAGTGTTTCAAGATTGTCTTATATTTGTTTAAGACCTTATAACTTACTGGTTTTGGCAAAATAGACAGAATGAGTACTAGACTTAAAAATACGTACTGGAGTCAATCTATTCAACTAAAACCCTTCAAGGTGGTGCTCCAGCATGGCTGTAGTCCAATGAATGAAACAAGTGAAAAGATACTTTTCATATAATTTCTCTATTAGTGGTTTGGAGAAAAGAGACACTCAAGGAAGGAAGGTGCCAAGTGACTAGTGAGTGGTTTGGGGTATATGGACACAATATGATGGACAAAAATGAATACTTCAGAAGGGCTTGAGTTCATGTGGCATGAGATCAACTAATTCTGAGGAACAGAGGCCATAGTAGTAATTGAAGAAGCAGAGTAAGTGAGCCAGTGGTTGGAATGTGTTAGTGTGCAACTTCTTGCCAATTAGTAGAGGAGCTTTTTTTTTTTTTTAAAAAAATGTGATTTAGCATGTCAGCTTGTATAGTTGCAGCAGCTCTGTCCCAGATGTAGGAACAGTTTTCTGTTCTTCAGTTCAATTAAAAAGAAATATAATTTGACTCTGAAATCATCAGCATTGGTAATGACCAAAGTAAAAAAGATGCATTTGTAGTGTAACAGTTTAATGGCACAAAACTAAAAGAACCAAGGAAAAAAAAAAACTGTCATAGCTGAGATTATGAGAAAGAGAGGGAGAGAGAGAAAGAAAGAGTGGAGAGAGAGAGAGAGAGAGAGTACACTGCTGTTATTAGTAACAGTTATGTTGATGGAAGAGGAATTTGCTTTTATTGCTTCTATGGCTGCTCTTCCTAGTTTTCTTTTACAATACAGCAATTTTTTTTCATACAGAAATTGAATTTTTCTTTCTTTCAAATTCAAATCCTTATTGTTTTGTTACATTAAAATCTTTGCTGATTAGAATTATTTTCCAGTCACTCTCCTTGCTATGTAGGTCAGAAAATCCAGTCAGGAATGCACAGTTTTTTTATTTTTTATTTTTTTTTTTTACCTTTTTTGAAGTGGGGAGGAATTCATTAACAAAAGCAATATCATTATTCAATATTTCAGTAATTCCCATTAGGCACAATTGGATTCATTATTGCTGTTTGGTTCTCAGTGAACTAAGTCTGGCAACTAATTTAAATTTCTGTTTGGATGCAGCCATTTGGAAAAGTATGAACATCACAAATTCTCATTTCTCTTGTTTAAACTGTTTACCATAGCTTCATACAATGAAAAAAAAAAAAAAAAAAGAATTATTTCGAATGTTCTTGTTTTAGCATATGCAGTTTCTGATGTCACAGTGTTCTAGAAAGTTTTCTGTAAACTTAATTAATAATGCAGTTTCAATTTCCAGATAGATTTTTGTCACTTCATTTAAATTGCTAACACTTTTGAGGAAGGTAAAAATTACACATATTCCCATTTACTGTCTAACAGTCTCTAGTTTTATGTTAGTGTTCAAAATTATTAATACACATAATGATATTGCTACAGACTAAGTTCTTCTTCTTCCGCCCTTTTAAAGCCTAGCCAGGCTCATGGGCCCGGTTTCCCGGTTTCTATGGTGTATATGTCCACCCCTCCACCCCCACCCAACTCGTCAGGATGCCATTCCATCGCAGCATTACTCAAGAAACGGGAAGAAAGAGTGAGAGAAAGTTGGGGCGAAAGAGTACAACAGGGATTGCCACCACCCCCTGCTGGAGCCTCGTGGAGCTTTAGGTATTTTCGCTCAATAAACACACACAATGCCTGGTCTGGGAATTGAAACCACGATCCTCCAACCGCGAGTCCGCTGCCCTAACCACTGGGCCATTGCACCTCCACACAGACTAAGTGCTCTGTGATATTTAGCTTAGAAACAGTATACTAAGATCAAATCCTGTCTGTTTGTAGAAACTATTTTTTATCTTTTCGTTTATATTTTACTTATTTCCGTCTTTTGACTGCAGTCATGCTGGGGCACCATCTTGAAGAATTTTTAGTCAAGCGAATTGACCCCAGTCCTTGTATTTTTTAAAGCCTGGTCCTTATTTTATCGATCTCTCTTTTACCAGCTGCTAAGTTATAGGGATGTAAACTCACCAACATCGCTTGTCAAGTGATAGTGGGGGACGAACACATACATGAAGACACACACACTTTTATATATAGATTATGGGTTTCATTCAGTTTCCATCTACTTAATCTACTCACAAGGCTCTAGTTGGCCCAAGTTTATAAATAGGAGACACTAGCCCAAGGTGCCACACAGTGGGACTGAACCTGAAACTATGTAGTTGGAAGCAAGCTTCTTCCCACACCTATGTGAAAGCCTACTGAAGGAACTGCTCCTGTTTTTGGGTGGCAGAGTTAACCTGTCGTCCTTTTTAAAGACCTCTAGGTGTACTCTAGGTGTCTTTATCAAAATACATTCTGTTGCAGGCATTTATGTCAGGTCTTTGATTTAAAGACATGTGCCTCCCTTCCTCCAACAACTGTTGAACAGCAGTGGCTTGTCTGTCTACTATACCATTGATATCTACAACCAGATTTCTTGTAAGTTGATCAGCTTGCTAGAAATAGCGACCAATTTCCTTTAAAATAACATATTTTCAACTTAAAAGGATTTAAAGGGTAATATAGTCCACATGTAATGCACAAAAATAAGATGGAATGGTCGTGACTGAAGTGCTTTGATTATAGGTCTTCATGATCAGAATTGACCTTGGGCTAAATGGCAACAACTGTTTTAATGATTTGTGATTATAATTTGAATATTAATGCTGAGTTCATTAGTATTGTAGCAATGCTTGGTGAAGCATTTTTAAAAATGTTTCTGAAAACCTGTTTGAGTTGTCCTCTCTTTAGTTATACTCTGAATAGTATTACAAAAACAGTCAAGCATGGCAACCTGACAATTCTTCTTTCTTACTTAAATACAAACACTGGTAGATAAAAAGGGTTAAGGAATGTGATCATATTTAGAACTTCTTCAAGAGTGTCAAAGTTATCAATGAGACATTTCACCAAGAAAGGTTTCTGTACTGAGTGGGAGTACTGGGAAAAGAGAGAAAAAAGGTTCATTTTGTTATTAGACATGACTTTTATAAATATGATTCCATTTCTTAACCCTTAAAATCTGTGAGTGTTTTTGCATATATGAGGAAGAAAAATGACATTCAGAACATAATTGAAAGGGGGAAATCCACACTAGCCTTTGAGAAGTAGAGAGTAATAACCAACCTTGCTTCAGGACATTATAGAATGGCTCTAGCAGCTCATGACTTCAAGACATGTAAGTGCTTGACTCTTCTTTGCAATTTGCAGTTATGAACAAAATGAAATTAACAATAACAATGCTTACTTCAGAAAAGTAAAGATTCCATTATTTTGGAAACTATACATTGAAAATCCTTGATGTTGCTGTTGTAGCTGATTATTTCCATGTCAGATTTGATCCGGCTTACCTCTTTTTTACTCTTTACTCTTTTACTTGTTTCAGTCATTTGACTGCGGCCATACTGGAGCACTGCCTTTAGTCGAGCAAATCGACCCCAGGACTTATTCTTTGGAAGCCTAGTACTTACTCTATTGGTCTCTTTTGCCAAGTTACGGGGGATGTAAACACACCACCATCGGTTGTCAAGCGATGGTGGGGAGGACAAACACAGACACACAAACACACACATGTATATATATATATATATATATATATATATATATACACATATATACGACAGGCTTCTTTCAGTTTCCATCTACCAAATCCACTCACAAGGCTTTGGTTGGCCAGATGCTATAGTAGAAGACACTTGCCCAAGGTGCCATGCAGTGGGACTGAACCCAGAACCATGTGGTTGGTAAGCAAGCTACTTATCACATAGCCACTCCTGCGCCTATGATCAAAAGTGATCCATTTCTAACCCTTTCATCTTGTATTCAGAATCACTTTAGAAAACACATTTTTCGTTACATCTGAGTATCATTTGAGGGAGATGGTGACTGGTTTTTTAGCAAAGAGATTTTTCTCCAATCATGATCAGCTGAGCCCTCAATGGTTAATTCATTAAAATACTTATAAATATTTTAGAGAGTAACTTTGAAGTCATATGAAAATGGCAAAGTAGGGAACAGGAAGTAAGGAATTATTGTTCATCCTTAAATCTGTTCTGATCAAACAAACCTACAATCTCAAAGTATGCCATCCATGAAAATCCCCTTATCCAGTAAGTCAATCTGTTTTTTTTAATTATATTTTGTCCTTTTAAAGACAGTAGTATATGATTTGAGTGTTATTTAACTGATATTTCTAGCAGAATGAGTGCCCACAAAGAGGCAGTTCCCTCGATGGCTCAGGAAGTAGAGTATTTTTAATATCAAGATAACGTTCTATAATATTTAAATATTTTCTTCTCTGCCCCAGCAAATACTATTCACTAATTTTAAAAAGAAGTTATTTGAATTCTGTTACCCAGGCAGGAAGTGGTACCTTTGATCAGCCATCTTTTTCTAATCTGCATATGAATTATGGATAAAAGAGAAGAAAGACCCTTTCTTTCAAAATAATATTTTCATCATATGATTTTCTCTTCTCAAAAAAATAAAAATAAAAATAAAAGAAGAAAAAAACAGGAGCAGCTACATCCATAAAATTTTAATTAAAGTGGAATATAGAAGTCAAATAAAATGGTTGATTGGCTTTGTTTAAAAATTTATACAATATCACAGACTATATGTATATGTCAGAGTGTGTTCGCAACTGTGTGTGTTTGTGCTTTCGTGTATGTGTGTGTGTGTGAATGTGTGTGCGTGTGTGTGTGCGTGCATGCACGTGTGTGTGTGCCCATGCATATATGTACATACATATATATATATGGATATATATTGTTCACACACTTGCACAAATTTACATACACACATTCTTGTTTATTTCCTTATATTATGTGTTGTATATATATACATATATATATATATATGTGTGTGTGTGTGTGTGTGTGTGTATGTATGTACACACACACATATATACATATAAATAGATACAGTCATAAATAGAGATATATGTATTTGTGCTTTTATATATGTTTATGTATATGCATGTGTGTGTGTGTGTGTGTGTATGTGCGTGTATATATATATATATATATATATATATATATATATATATATATGTAATGAGTGCACATTTATATGTGTGCATATATGTGTTTATATGCATGGGGAGTTTATGAGTGTTCATATGTTGGTATATGTAAAACTATGCATATTTTTGCACTTGTTTCTATAGAAATATTGGTGTGTAATGGTTTTCAGAAATGAAATTTTTAAAACAAAATAATCATACATACACAGTTTGCCTCCCATTATTGGATGATAGTCTTATTCTATTCCATCATTCACCATCTAAAATTTTTGGTTTTGTGCCTCACTTTGTAATGTTGTTGTGCTAAATCATTTCTGTGTCCAGAGAAGCTAGTTTTGATTGAGATACCAGTAAAGCTTGTCCAACTTATAAAAATATGTTGAAAGTGAATGTTTAATTTTGTTTCATATTTGTGCCATTACCAATATGTTAGAACCAATCCATAAATGAATGTCTGCCGATTCATGCAGTTCTTTTATAATTTATCCATGCTGGAGCATCTCCTTGAAGAATTTTAGCCAAACTTATCAGACCCATTACTTTATTACTGCTTTGTAAAGTCTAGTATTTATTTTGTCAGTCTCTTTTTGCTGAACCACTAGTTTATGGGGACATAAACACACCAACACCAGGGAACAAACACATACACAAAGACACATGCACACACACACGTACACACACACACATGACACTTCTTTCAGTCTCCATTTACTAAATCCTCTCATAAGGCTTTGGTCAGCCTGTGGCTATAGTAGAAGACACTTAGCCAAGGTACCACACAGTGGGACTGAACCTGGAACCATGTAGTTGAGAAGCAAACTCCTTACAACCCATCCACAATGAGTAAATATATAAAAAGAATAAAAAAAACAACAAACAAATAATGTATTCATATTGGCTTCAAATTTTGACAAAAGGTCAGTAAGTTTGGGAGAAGGAATAAGTCGATTACATCAACCCCAGTGCTCAACTGGTACTTAATTTATTGACCCTGAAGGGATGAAAAACAAAACCAACCTCAATGGAATTTGAAATCAGAACTTAAAAACAAATGAAATACCACTAAGCATTTTGCTTAGCATGCTTATGATTCTGCTAGCTTGCCACCTTATTATTATTATTACTAATAATAATAATAATAATAATAATAATATTGGTTTCAAATTTTGGCTGAAGGCCAGCAATTTCTGGATAGTGGGTAATTTAATTACATCGACCCCATCACTCAATGGGAACCTATTTTATCAAGCCTGAAAGGATGAAAGGCAAAGTTGACCGTGGAGGAATTTGAACTCAGAACACAAAGCTGGACAAAATGCCACTGTTTTTAGGAGTCAACTGTGCAAAGGGGTTGGATGTTGAATGATCTGAAATCCTCCGATATCTCAAAAACACCACAGACAATGCAGCTCTGAGCATCTGCAAGATGTATCTTAAAACTATTACTCTCTTTTGCTGAAACATCTAGTTACAAAGTCATAAATAAACCAACACCCACTGTCTCAGTAATGGTGAGGAACAAAGAATAACAAAGGCACACACACACACTCAACAAGCTTTCACACAGTTTCCATCTACCAAATTCACTCAGGAGGCATTGGTTGGTCCAGGTTCATAGGAAAAGATATTTGAAGATGCTGTGCAGTGGGACTGAACCTGAAAGCACCTGCTTGTAAAGTGAGCTTCCTAACCACATAACCGTTCCTCATCCATTAAAACGAAGTGCTCCCTCTCACTTATGTTTTTTGAATCATGAAGCTGTTGGTCCTGAATAAATAGAAAATGGTCACTTAACCTACTAGAAATAACAATCACATCTCTCTCAAATCAAGGAAGGACGTATTGAGTAATATAGTGTTAGATACCTCTAAAAAGACAGGATGGTCATGGCTGGAATGCAACTAAACATTAATCTAATCAATTAATACTGATCTGGGAATAATGCACAACAAGTCTTATTTAAAATGGTGTGGTGCTTACAAATTAGTGAAGCCTTAAATTTTAACTGGTTTATAACATGAAACTTTCATATTTTTTTCTGATTAGCTTCAATAAGGATGTTGAAACTGATTTTCAATTTGTGTGTGTCTTTGTGATGGCCACCAAGGCATTCTAAATTAATATTTTTCTTTATTTTCTTCTTAAGGAGACCAAAGATAATTAATTAACTGACACTCCAACATTATAGAGATATAAGATAACCTTACACATGTGAGCTTAAAGTAAAAACGTATTTTTAGTCATGCTGAGAAAAATAGTTATCATGATTAAACCACATGTTTCTGTCCTTGTAACTAGAAAAAAGGAGATCACGCTGACAAGTTTCAGTATTTTTTACTGCTTTATCAGATACTGTTAGTAATTTTTCTGACCACAGAGAAAATTGTAGTTTATAGATATTTATTGTATGAACAAAGTCGCAGAGAACTAAATTGGTTTGGCCTAATTTGTTTAACATTTGCATAAATAGCAGAAACATTTTAATTATGAGGTCTTATCAAAGAGTTCCACTACTAGTTATGCTTAATAAAAAATAACTTACCATAAAAACCCAAGTAATTTGCGCACCTGTGTAATTTACGCAGTTGATTTTCAGGATAAAATAATTGTTAAAAAAAGCTTCAACTTGTGTAAAATTCGCACCCAAAAGTTTTCAGAATTTCCCATATGGCCAGGGGAAAAAGGTTTCCAATTTAGTTGTATTAGCATAATTTCACTTACATATGATTACATTTTATTAAATAAAAATATGTTTAACAGGTATCACATTGAAAGCTATTAAATTACGAAGTGTTTGTGTTGTTTATAATAAACTTCATTATACATTTCTTGCCCACAAGAGATTATGTCCGATCTTTAGCATACTTCTGCATGTCTTCTGAAATGATGATCACAGGAAATGTTGATGATAGTTCTTATCAACAAAAACAAAGCTGATAAATACGTACAAGTGTTGCAAAATAAGTTTGATTACCAATAAATATCAGCTTGAAGGACACTCTACTCAACTGGCAGAAGAAGATGACCGATCAAACTGTTTATGTAAACAGAATTCTGATAGGTCAAAAGTGTTGTAGTGGCGCGTGTGGCCGCCATTGTGCATGTGCAAGGGACTTGCCGTCAGCGGAAGTGCCCAGGCACGCATGCGCAAGGCAACAGGTGTAGAGAGAGCAATAGCGTTCGTCCTCTTCTCTATCTAGCAGCGGCAGTGACAACACGTATCTCCAAGTGCTCTCTCAGCTCGATACCGACATGTGGTCGAAGCTTCCTTGGTATTCTAGCGGCATGCCTATTCACTCAGGAACGAAACGGCTCTACACCAACCTAGAATAAATTATTGATCTGTTGTTACCGTTATCCCTCGTGTTGTTGTATTTCTGGATTGTAATGATTAATATAAGAACTGGGGAGAGATGGCCGAGCCGTCATATCTCATTCAATTCTTATAGTGTCTTCTTGTTTCAAGCTCTGATTTTCTGCCTATTCTTGTTGGAATCTTTGATATGGTGTAGCGGAATTTTAATCCCTTTCACACTTATAAAATGTCAAGCAAACTTAAAAATCTGTCATTACCATTTTAGCCGGGAGACCAAACTGATAGTTTGGTAATCAACTAAAATAAACATTCAAAATCAAAAGGGGAAAATAAACAGCTTTGCAAGTTTAATTCGTTTATCAAACAAGAGTGGTACGAAATTTAAGAAGCGACTTAGAATATACACGTCTGTGAGGAGACATAAACAAAAATAACAAAAATCTACTATACCAAAAGAACTGCTAATATATACATTACAAGTGTTCAATGAAGAGAACATAAGATTGCTGCATAGTTCAACATGAATGTGAAATGACATTAAACATCGTATAAGGTAAATGAAGGTTTCTGTAGGAACGCTAAGTCATATTCACTTAGTGAGTTTACACGCGCAAGGATGAATTATGATGTTGTTGTCGACGACGTTAGATGCAGTAAGAGCTGGTAGCAGCGATGTTGGGGGTGATGAATTTAATTGTCCTAACACGGTGAAAGCGAGCAATAGCTTCCTGGAGGCAAACGCAAGCTAGACTTCTTAAGCAGAAGGAAATTACTAGGTTCCATTGTGATAGGTAGAAACTGCAAGCAATGTAAAATATGGCCCAGACAGTGATTACCAGCAGGAACGTCAAACTTCTAAAAGTAGTTAACCTTTTAATGGTTTTAGTAAATTTATATAGAAAAAGCAAACATTATACCATCCAGTATAAATAAAAGTCAGCTTTATTATATTTTTTCAGTAAAAACCTATTCTGAAATTAAATGAGTCAACTTCCGGTATGAGTGTTAACATCTGTACGTCATTTTCCAAAAAAAAAAAAAATTTCTAAAAAAATTCTGGAAACGATCTACTCATGTAATTTACGCACCCACTAAAGTTTATTTTTGTTTTTGTGAAAACAAAGTGCATAACTTACATGGGTTTTTTACGGCATTCACCTAAGTTTTAACATCATAACCTTCCAAATAGTCACCTTGTGCAGCAATACACCGGTTTCAGCATTCCTACTACTTTTGGAATCCAACCTAGAAGTCATTTTTCATAAGTGAGTTGAGGACCTTCTGCAATTCACTCTGGATCTCGACAACGGTGTTAAAACGGTGACCTTTGAGCTGCATTTTCATCTTGAGAAGGAGATGAAAGTCCACTAGTGCTGAATCTGGCGAATAGGGTCAGTGCAAAAGCGAAACCATGTTATTTTTGGTGAGAAACTCACAAGTGAGAAGAGACATTAGGATTGCCTGCATGGACCCATATGATAGACAAACAACATCAGCAATGTCATTGATTGTCTACACAAAGTGGGAGAGAATTAAATTGGTTTGCCCTAATTTGTTTAACATTTGCATAAATGTTGGAAACATTTTAATTAATTAATAGAAACACTGTGCAGTGTTTAGGTAAAAAGAGATGGAAGGAAAAATGACAGGTATGTGTTTTGAGAGCAAACACACATCATTAGCTTTGCAGTGAAAACGGGTTGCCTGTGCAAAGCATTTTTGTAAGTCTGTCCTAAATGTTCATATTTACTTGCAGACTTTTAGTTAGCCCTTGTTTCATATGCTCTGAATAATATAAAGCTTTATTTTCATGCATCATAAGTTACTCTGGTGGCTGGAAAAAACTGGGAATGTGTATCATATAAAATGCATGGACACCAGAGAAATATGTCCTGTGTATCACACCTAATACATAGGACAGGAAAATGGTTAAACTACATGTTTTTCTGTTAGTGGACAGTAAAAGGAAATTGATTTGACTAGTTGCTGAAAATGCCATCATTCTGTTGTAAGTCCAAAACCCATTTTTCTATAGGTCTGTAATTCCAGGGATGGCAAAGAGTGGTTGTATTATACTGAAAAGTCCCACTATTCTTCTGGGCGATAACTATTGACAACTCCACAATGAAAGCAATCAAATGAAAGATTAATCCACTTACCATGTTAAAAAATACCATATTGTTGTTGTTTATGAATATATGAGTGATGTCTCAAGAACAGTGAACTTGATTTGTGTTTTATAGATTCTTGATTCACATTCACTTATTTAATTTAAGGACTGAAACATTTTGTTATATGCAATATGTGAATATTAGAGTCATTGGTTACAGGTTGGTCCATTTCTAAGAGCAGCTATTATAAGGCAATATCTGTTATATGGTGTAGACCAAATACATTGAAGGACTCCATTCTTAAAGCACTCATTTTGCTTTTCTCAATAATGTTTATGTTTTGTTACCAGTATGCATTGGCAATGTATATACATACACATACACACACTTATATATAAATATCCAAAAGTTTTTTCTTAATTTCCATTTACTAAATTTCATTTAATTAAAATGAAAATGTGGCATTTATAATAATTAATTGCTTAAGATTTGGAAAGCCTCTACATCAGTTAAGTTTGCTATGATAATGTTTAATAAGAAACAAAATCCTTTAGATTCTGTTGAAGAAGAAATATACAAATTTTTAAAAATACTTCATGTGCTTCATTTTTTTCTTTTTAGTCTAACGAAATGATTGAGTGTCTGGTGACTAAACTGGAATCTTACTAGATTCAACCAATGAGGAAGGTTCATTAAAAAAACAAAAGATATCAATAGAGGATGAGTCATTTGAGAGCCAATGGCACCTGTATCCTGGAGAATGGGTGGGCAGCACCAAGATTATGAAGCCCAAGGAAAAATTTGAATGAAAATTATGCTGATTTAATAACAACTGGAAGCTCAAGACTGAGAATGGTGGAAAGGACTGGTTAAAGAAATTCAGGTACTTGATGGTACAAATGCTTTGGGAACGACTTGGCTTGCTGTCCTTGTGCATCTGTGTTTTGCATTTTCACTTTTGATATCTGTTGTGTCGACGCCCCCAGGCAAAGAAGTAGGATCTCCCAAGACATATAAATGGAGGTAGTCTGGCCATGGTAGGAGTGCTGAGTAGCAGTTGTGTAGTGGTTGAGTAGAGATCATCTAAAGGTGCTAGATAGCAGTAGCTTGAGATATAATAATATTTAACAAATAATATTTTTCTTATTAATATTTGGTCACTTTTACCATTCTAGTGTAAAGCTGAATGATATTTAAACTATTTTTTTCTTCCTGTAATTCATGGACAAGTCTTGAAAGATTAATTGTCTTAATTTATAACTTGTTATTAATACTAACACCACCTGACCCTTAGGTACCTTTAGTGGAGTTTACTCCCTTGCAAGTGCTCAAACTAGATTTCCAGCCTATGGATGATATCTCACCTTTCTCCTGCAAAATCCAGAAGCTATAGAAAGCATCATAGATGTTGCTCTTCCTCCTCTGACTACAGTAGTAAAAACAAAAAAATTTAGAAAAATCAAACTTCCTTTAATCTCATCACACATACACATGCACACACACACACTGTAAATGTTTATAGATTTCCTTGTAATATTTGTGCTATTTACTCCTCAGCTCCAGTATTCATTTACAAAAAGTTGTCTGTGACATGATGCATACTAGTAACCTACACTGCAGTCCCAAATCCCAGCTATTAACTATTCTCTGCGGTTATATAACAAGAGTATTGATGTTTTGACGCAAACAATATGTATCTACAATAAGAAATATTAGTAGACAAACTGCAAGAAACTTTTCAGTCATTTTGCAGCTCTATCCATCAATTTTCATGAATTCCTGACGGATTCAACCAAACTTTTGTTGTCTATCATAGAGCTCATCTGCTCTATGTTACAGTTCATCAAGGGAGTTGGAAAATACTGTCTAATATCCATTTAGAAATGAAAAAGTTCTTCTAAAGATATAAATAATTTTTGTTTTAGTAAACAATTTACAAGGATCATAAAGTAATATATATCGACAAGATAGCTCAATGTATTTAATGATTTATTAAATCTTTCTTATTTACTGATATACTGTAATATAGGTAAGAGCCAGTTTTAGTATTAATATAACTACTTAAAGCAGTTACACCTGTCAGATTTTATCAATACACCCAAATGACGAACACTTGCAATAATGCATGAAATTGACCATTTAGTTTTAGCTTTAAGGCTCTATCACACAGCTACTATTCTGACATATTAAATACTGTAAATTTACTCATGCAGACATATTTCATACATGAACACTTCTACAAACACTTAAATATAAAATATCAAGATTTATGTCCATTTTCTTCTGTTTAGTGACTTCATTAAGTCAGGAAGGGACAATTCCCATAACCTTCTCCAGGGTCTCCATGAATGTTTTGACATCATGTGGTACCATTTCATTTTGTGATGTGGTGGCTTATGAGCTTCAGTGACCCTGTGAGCTGTGCCGGTGGAATGTAAGCTCCTGAGAGGGCCTCCTGTGCTAGATGGGTCAAAGGATTGAGACCAGGCTAATATAAATTACCTCATCCCAGATATCAAAATGGGTTTGCATAGGATGCAAAATCCTTGCCTAGAATTGCCTAGTTACCTAGAAAAACGCATCAATGGCAATTCAAAATCAATAAGTCCAGAGACAGGAGAGCCTTCTTGTGGAAATTACTGTAAAATTAGCGCTAAACAATGTTTAGGCAATAGCAAAGTTTAGGTTAGTTAAAATGATTACACGTAATTTCATTGCCATCAATTCATTGCAGGAGATTTCACCACCATCAATTCATGATGAAGAAAGTTTGCTGTGAGGAATTTTTTTACTTTGAAGTTTCCTATCTATTGACTGAAGACATTAGAGTTCAAAAATAAGGTTTATTTTATTCTTTTACTGTGAATTTATCTCTCCCATAAATTTTCCTTGTGGGGAACTTTCCTCACAGTGAATATTCCTTACGGTGAACTTTCCCTGCGGTGAATTGATGACAGTGAACTTACCAGACATGAGATAAAATATGTTTGCGACATATTTCAAATGCTAAAAGGCAAATTCACTTCAGTTACCATAGAGAAAATTTTCTCTTATGGTAAAACAGTGTAAAAACACCATGCCTGTTCAGTGTCACTGCCTGTTAGGATTTCCAGACACTAATATTTCTAGCTCCTCAGCTGTTATTAATGGGAAATATCTAAGAAAGGCAACTCTGGACAAAACTTATCAATGCTATAGCTTTAATTAAGATAAAGTCAACAACATTGACTGATTTGCAACAGTAGACTGGCGCTAATATTATGGTAATTTCCATGACCTGGTGGTCTACTGGTGCAAACCAGTCAATGTTGTTGACTGTATTTTAGTTAAAGCTTTCGCTTTGATGTCTGAGAATCCTGACAGGCAGTGACACAGGACAGATATGGTATTTTTACACCTTTTATCATAAGAGAAAATTTTCTCTACAACAACTGCTGTGAATTTACTTTTTAGCAGTTGAAATATGTCACAAACATATTTTAACACACACACACATGCATATATGTACATACATACATAGTGTATATGAATTTTTATGCATATGTGTATATATAATTGTATATACATACATACATACATGCATGTACGAGTATGTTTGTTTCTCCTTGTCTTGAAATCGTTGTAAATGAATGTCATTCATTTCCAATATTCTGTGTAAACATGTCTGACCATGGGGACATTAAAATTTTGCTTGAGAACAGATAAAGATTAGCAACAGGAAGGGCATCCAACAATAGAAAATATGCTTCAGTAAACTCTCACTCTGAGCCAGGCAAGCATGGAAAAGTAGACATTAAAATGATGATATCAAGTATATACATACATCATACAAACAGAGAGCTTAAAATCATGTTTTATTGTTGCAGATAAATAAGTGAAACTCTTTTTTAACCCTTTAGCATTCAGATTACTTTGTCAATTTATTACTTATCTTATTTCTTTATTGCCCACCAGGAGCTAAACATAGAGAGGACAAACACAGACAGACAATGGGATTAAGTCAATTACATTGACCCCAGTACATAACTGGTGCTTAATTTATCGACCCCGAAAGGATGAAAGGCAAAGTCGACCTCGGCGGAATTTGAACTCAGAACGTCACGGCAGAAAGTTCAAATTCTGCCAACGTCGACCTGTTCACATTGTTCTGAATTTATCATACATTATTTTGAAGCTTCAAGATTTCAATGGTATGTTTATATAGTTTTAGAAATGACATTGTAGGGTATGTGTAAGAGGTTGGATCTTGTCAGTTTCCACATAAAAAAACAGGTAGAATATCTGGGCCAGATAAGGCCAGATTAAATGTTAAAGAGTTAAGATGATTATATGTTGATTATTTATTTATTTTTTTTAAAAATCAAATAAAGGGTTGTAGATTGTTGATTTAATAGAACACCAGAGAAAATATATTCTGGTATTTAAGTACAACCTTCTATACTCAGAGTTCAAATCCCATTGGAGTCAACTTTGGCTCTCATTCTTCCAAGGTCAATAAAATAAGTAGCAACCAAGATATGGTGGCGAGGAGAAGAAGGGTTGATTTAATCAAGTGTTCTATTCCTTAAAATGTATGGCCTTGTGCCAAACTTAGGTGTCATTATTAAATCAAATAATACTTTATCAATAAGTGAAAACAAATACCAAAACAGGGCTATTTCTCATCAGATTCGAAGATTCTTTTCCTCATAATAAACAAATGCAAAAGAAACTAATAAAAATTCAGCTTCTCACTAAATCACTCTCTCTCTCTTTCTCAACCTTCATCTCTTTTTCTCTCTAGTATCTTACCTTCCCTTTCTTTCTCCTGCCCTCTCACTTCCTCTTTTTATCTTTCTTTACCTCTCCTTCACTTCTGCTCTCATTTCCTCTCTTTGCCTTTCTTTATCTCTCTCTCTCTTTCTCTCACAATTTTATTGTCACTGTTTCATTTTCATGACAACTACTACTCTCTCTCTCTCCCTCCCTCTTTCTCTCTGTAGCTCTCTCTCTCTCTCTCCTTCTTTCTCTCTGTAGCTCTCTCTCTCTCTCTCTCTGTAGTTCTCTTTCTCTCTATCTCTTTCCCTGTAGCTCTCTCTCTGTGGCTCTCCTTCTCTCTCTCTCTCTCTCTTAGCTCTCTTCTACTTTCTTATTCCTTACTCTTGCACTATTTGACACTGATTATAATCTCTCTCTCTCTCTCTTTTCCCACCCATCTTTCTTTATATAATTCCTTCATGTTCATTCTTCTTTCCCATCACCCACCCTTTCCCTACCCTATACACATACATGCCTTCATCTTGTACCACTAAATTTCCAATTCTATCTCACTTTCTCTCCTTCACTCCTTATTCTTCCACATTCTATCTCATTCCATCACTATCACTTTATTAATTTCTATATATATACCACCACCACCACCACCATCATCATCATCATCATCCTCATCACCATCACTGTAATTAGCATTATTCTTCTTCTTATTATTATTGTACTCCACTTCTTTATACACCCACCCAGCCTTCTTATCTGCTGCAGGGACCAATTTAAGAATTCCAAGTAAGGATGAAAAAAATATTTTAAAAAAAACTAAAGAAAAAAAAAATATAAAAGGTGTTACCATATTTGAGAGAGTTGTGAGCAAGTCTTTGGAGTTTCGCCTGAAATAATTCTTCTTTTGAGACCATTCATCACATTTCATTCATTAGATCATGCGCTGAAGATTTATAAAGTCTGCTACACATACCGATTCCATCTCCGTTGTCTTCCCCACACTTTTAGACTTTGATTTTTATTATTTATTTAATTATTCATTTGAATTATATTTAAATGAGAAATAAATACAAATAATAATTTTGTATCTATCTCCCTCTCCCTGTCTGTCGAACCATCTGTTTGTGGCTCTGTCTCCCTATCTAAACTTCTGTCTCTCTCTTACTCGCTTTTTCTGTGTATGTATGTACAATGTGCAAAGTGTAGTATTTATTATAAAAGAGATAGAAATGAGGATTTTTTTTTTTAATCTTAATTTATGTGTGTGTGTGTGTGTATGCCTGCATGTATATGTATGCATGTGCATATGCATGCATAAAAATATATTCTGTGTGTTGTTTGTTTCTTTGTGTATTTAAATGACATTGCAATGTTACTGTTGTTTTGTAGATTTCTGTTTCATTGAATAGAAAATATAGTGCGATTTGTGTTCATATTTATATCTGTGTGTATATGTAAGTATACATATATATATATATATATGTATGTATATAAGTGTGTGTGTGTATATATATATATGTATGTATATATATGTGTGTATATATACATGTATATAAGTATATATACATATATATATAAGTATATATGTATATATATGTA
>NC_068982.1:59778518-59778705 GCF_001194135.2 Octopus bimaculoides | reverse complement strand
TCATATTTATATCTGTGTGTATATGTAAGTATACATATATATATATATATGTATGTATATAAGTGTGTGTGTGTGTATATATATATGTATGTATATATATGTGTGTATATATACATATATATAAGTATATATACATATATATATAAGTATATATGTATATATATGTATAAGTGTATGTATATATATA
>NC_068982.1:59776976-59778508 GCF_001194135.2 Octopus bimaculoides | reverse complement strand
ATGTGTGTATATATATATATATATATATATATATATATATATATGTATATATATATATGTATAAGTATATGTATGTATATAAATATACATGTATGTATATATATAAATATATATGCATATATGTATGTATATATATATATAAATATATATGCATATATGTATGTATATATATAAATATATATGCATATATGTATATATATAAATATATATGCATATATGTATGTATATATATAAATATATATGCATGTATGTATATATATATATGTATATATATAAATGTATGTATACGCGCAAGAGGGAGAAAGTGTTTACATCTACGAATATAAACACATAAACAAAATATTATATCTATATTTATTTTAAATATATTGTTATAGTTTCAAATATATAACTATAAAAATATAGCTAAATACTTGCATATATATATATATATATATATATATGTGTGTGTGTGTGTATGTATATGTATGTATACATATACATACACATATATATATATATATATATATATGTATATATATTTGTCTATATTTACGTAGATATTGATAAATATCCATGTACCAAATGTATATACATATGTATGTTTGTACAAATATGTGTGTGTATATATATATATATATAGATATATATGTACATGTGTGCATATATGTATATATATATTTGTATACACATACACATATATGTATGTATATATATGTATATATTTATATGCACATACATACAGATATAAAATCTTGGTCTTTATATATATATATATATGAATGTATGTGTGTGTGTTAGTATCTGTGTATGCATGAGTGTGTATACATTCACACATACTCACGCACATATATACATACATATAAGCACCCACTCATAAATATAAGAACCTGAATATGTCGTCCATATTTTTATCCATGTTTTCTTATTTGTCATACTATTGATTAAAATAATAAAGTTTATTTTTATACATTTTGTATTACCTTTTTTTTCTCTATATTTCCTCTCCCATATATTTTCATAATTCTTTCTTTTTTTTATATATATATCTTTTGTCTTTTCTATAGTATCTAATGGCGCAAATATACATATAACTGTAGGTGCGGCCACACAAGCACTTTAAACAAGCATTTACAACACTAAATATTCATCTATTGATCCTCCTCAATCATTTCATATATTTATTGTTGTTATGCTTTTGTGTTTCTGTTTTTCCTATTCAAGTTGTAAGATGTCTTATTCTTTCAACAGAAGACTTCTTTGACTTTGTTTTACTTAACTTTTATCATCATTACTATTACAGCTGCTTTTTATATCACTTTTATACAACATTTTAGTTTTCCTATGCATTATTTTTGTTTTAGTTTTAACTTTCTTCTCTTTATAAATGTACTTCTCTTTGTGTCTTTCTGTGTCTCTTTATGTCTTTCTAGTTCTCTCTGTGTCACTATATTATCCTATTTTCTCCCTCTGTCATCTCTGTTTAACTCTATCCTCCTCCTCCTCCTCACCTCTCTCTCTCTCTCTCTCTCTCTCTCTCTCTCTCTCTCTCT
>NC_068982.1:59771086-59776966 GCF_001194135.2 Octopus bimaculoides | reverse complement strand
CTCTCTCTCTCTCTCTCTCTCTCTCTCTCTCTCTCTCAGTCAATATTTTTTTTTCATTGTTTATTTATCTCTCTTCCTATTTCTTAGATTATTTAATTTTTTTTTTTTTAATATTTTATTTTATAATTCTAGATATTTCTATTAAAATCATTTCATTCATATTAAAAATTCATCCTAACATTACTGTGAACGAGAGAAAATTTTGAAGAAAATGAAAAGGAAATAAGAAAAGGAATTGGACAGGAGATTAAAAGGAGGCAGTGAATAACAACACAAAGAATATCAAAAGAAATTAATGATTCAGTTTTACTTAATAATGAAACCCGATTGACCCATAATATCTTTGGAAATTCATTTTGGATATTTAGTTATCATTATTAGGGGTGCTAAAATAATATACAATTTTATCTTTCAATTTGTTTGGTTGCTAAGAACAGCTGGTGCTTAACAATAGTTAAATGATATTAAGATATAAGCTCTGTTTAAGGTTTGTGTACAATAATCATCATCTTAACCATCATCATCATGTCCACTTCACATTTTTGCATGTATTGGATGGAATTTTGTTGTGCTAGATTGCCTATGACCAGATCCCTTTCTTGTAACCAACCCTCACCAGTTTCCAAGCAAAGTAATATTTCCCCATGACCAGACATGTTTTTTTATGGAAGATTGGAAATGAAGAGCTCTACTTGCAGCTATGTGATGACAAGGCAACGAGACAGTAACACACACCCACACATAGATGCTCACACACATACACATGCATACATGCATATTTACATATATATGTATGTATATTCGTATGTATGTATGTACATGCATGCATGCATACATACATATATACATACATATACATGAAGCCTGCCATATATATATATATATATATACATATGACAGGCTATATATATACATGTGTGTGTGTGGTAGGATTCTTTCAATTTCCTTCAACCAACTCCACTCACAAAGGTTTGTTTGTCCCAGGGCTATAGCAGAGGACATTTGCTTAAGCTGTGATGCAGTGGTTTTAAACTTAGAACCATGTAAAAGGGAAGCAAACTTCTTACCACACAGCCACACTTGCACATTGTTATGCAAATTGTGCTATGTTTTGAGTGACTTCCCTTGATATGAAGGGCATGCGCATTTGATGATCAGAGAGAGAGAGAGAGAGAGAGAGCGACTATTTTGATCTTTCCCACATATGGTTAAATTGTCTATGAATGGGAACATATCTTGCAGCTTATCATGCCACTTATCTTTTAATCTATAGCTAATAAGTATTTCTCAATGTGATATTTGGATTCAGTGCATTAAAATACATTAGAATAAACTAATCTCATTTAAGAAGTACACAACTTCTCAAAAATTGTTGACCAGTGTAGTCTTTGTATTATCTGGTTCGAATCATTTCAGACCGGTACTGCTCAGTACTCACTGCAACAAAGTCACAGTCTTTCACTAGTATTTTGGGTTCGTTTAAGCACTGGTCTAGAGTTTCTCTGGGTTTCTGTTATCTTGTGGCCAAAACATGGCATGTCATTATGATGTTCTTTGATTTGATATACACACTCTTTAGTGTATTTACAGCTTGTTCATAGTTCTTAACTTCACTAATGAATTTCTATACATTCAATTCCACATAATTAACCAAAAGATTGAGTTTATTGATAATTCTACTTTCTTGCCCTGGTAATGAGTCTATAAAGTTGTTGAAAGTTCTAAACCTATGATTAAAGTCATTGAAAGTTCTAAACCAATGATCGTGGAGTTTGGGTTGGCATTCAATCTGTCTGGTTTCAAGTATCTTTCCATATCTGGTATCCTTCCCAATTCGTACTCATCTTTTCATTAATTTCTTTCTCTATAGATTGTTCAACAACTCCTCCAACATTTCGAAATTAGTTTCACATTGTATTACTTCTGATTATTCAGGGTTAGTGAATACAGTGCAGTATCCTTTGGATTCCACAGAAAGAGATGCAGAAGCCATACCAATGATATTCTTCAATTTGACCGTTTTGATGTTGAGTATGTTCACTATCTTTTCACTGATAAAATTCTTGTCAGTGCTACCACTACCAATTAATGCTTCAGCTTTGTAAGTATTGTTCAGTATAACCATGGTGAACCTGCTGATGCTGATACTACACATCCAGACCCATTATGTCTCATATAAATGGTAGATTTGAGCGAGAAAATAAAGAATTATCAGAAATAAATAAATGACTAAATTAGAAATCTCATATTACACAGAATCAGTAAATTATTAAATGATCACTTCAATATTGATTTAGTGTTAGTCTAATTGCTTGATGTTAGAGCCACATTTGCTAAACTTTGGATGTTTGAATGTCACAAGGCATAAAGTAAGTTTACTCACATTTTTATTGTTACATCTTTTACACTGGTGATGGTGCATTCAGTACATTCTTGGAGAGGTTTGCATTAGGAAGGGCATCCAGCTGTAGAAACAAAACCAAAATCAGACTCTGGAACTTGGTGTGAACCCTGGCCTTGCCAGTTCCTGTCAAGCTGTCCAACCCATGCCAGCATGGAAAACGGACGTTAAATGTTGAGGATGACGATGATGATCTTTTATTTTCTTACTTATTTTAGTCTTTGGATTACGACCATGCTGGGGCATTGCCTTGAAGGATTTAGTCAAATAAACTGGCCCCAGTAAATGTTTTCCTTTTTAAAGTCAGCTACATCTTTCATTGGTCTATTTTGCTGAACTGCTAAGTTACAGGAACATAAACAAACCAACACCAGTTGTCAAGCAGTGACAGCAGGGAATAAACACAAGCACAAAGACATATGCACACTCACTCACACACACACACACACACACACACAGATGGTGAACTTCCACACAGTTTCTTGCTACCAAATTCACTCACGAGGCATTAGATGACCAAGACTATATCTTTTATCTTCTATTTTTACAGTCATTATACTGTGGCCATGCTGGGGTACCACCTAAAAGAATTTTTAGTTGAATGTATCAATCCCAGTACTTATTCTTTTGTTGAGTGTGGTACTTATCCTATCAGTCTCTTTTGCTGAACTGCTAAGTTACAGGATGTAAACATACCAGCCCCAGTTAACAATTGGTGGTGGTGGACAAACACACACACACACACACACACACAAACACACACACACACACACACACACACACATATAATCAGAAAATGGAGAAAACTTTTAATCAACAAACAAATAAATTGAACCACATCAGTAGATTACTTTTTAATACAAAACATAACATAACATTTCTTACAGCTGTTTCCACTTCCAATGTTAGTCGGTACCTAAGAAAGAAATTCTGAAAATAATATTCGTCATCTTCATAGCACATTGTCCTAGAATTATGTACTAGATCGAATGTGCTATGAAGATGATGAATATTATTTTTGGAATTTCTTTTGTAAGCACTGATTAAGATTGGAAGCGGAAATGGCTGTAAGAAAATTATATCATGTTTTGTATTAAAAAAAATTTACCAATGTGGTTCAATTTGTTTGCTGATCAAAAGTTTTTTCCATTTTCTGCTTATTTAAATTTGATTCCTGATAAACTTTTGTTTATTCTGTTGTTACCTGTACCCTATGAGCATAGTATGCCTGCATACCCATTCCCAGGGATAGCACAGGTAATTGACACCAATAGTAAATATGGATACTCTTATCTTTTAATTGGTTACTACAACTACTAACTCTGCTTATATATATATAGTCAAATCAAATAATTGAACATTAAAAATAACAATATCAGACAACAAGAGGACATGTGCATGGAATATATTAGTTTGATGCGTGATAAAAAGAGACGGTTTTTGACATTTTCAGCATAGCTTTTCATCAGAAAGGAAAACAGTGAAGTCCAGATAAGGAAAATTATCACCAACAGCACATGTGTAAACAAGCTTCTATCAGTTTCCATCTACCAAATTCACCCACATGGCTTTGGTTGGCTCGAGGCTATAGTGGAAGGCACTTACCCAAGATGCCACACAGTGGGACTGAACCCAAAACCATGTAGTTGCAAAAGTGAGCTTCTTAACCACACAGCTAGGAAATTTATATTTCAGTATATGTGTGTAGAACATAGTAATTACTCATACACATAGTTTTCCAATCTACCAATAACCATGAGCTTCAGTAATCACATCACATAATATCCCAAGTGTTTTTAAAATCTTCATGAATAACTGTTTTAACTATACTGATTGTATTTAATGTCAATGAACTGTGAGAACACCCAAAAAAAAGAAAAAAAAAAAAAGAAGAAATGCAAATTTGTATTTCAGTAGTTTAAAATTTGATTGCCCAAAGCTGTGTGAGTAAATTTGGTAGAAGGAAACTGAAAGATACTCATTGTACATATATATGGGATTAAAAAGGTCTACATCAAAATTCAAAATCGCGATCCGGGTATGTATGCTGGGGAGTAACCTCCCTTTGTTAGTCACTAAAGACAGTACATTTGTGGCTTTGAGTTAGTTTCACTCCTAACTTTAGCAAAAGCGGTGCTAGTCAGTACTCTCTGTCACTTTTGTGACCTCTATTAATTTTGCCTTTGGGTTCTAATTACTAATAAGCCACCCTTTTTAATTTGTATGTGTGTGTCTTTGTGTCTGTATCTATCCCCACCACCACCACCACCACCACCACCAATTGTCAACTTAGCAGTTTGGCAAAAGAGGTTGACGGAACAAGTACCAGACCTTTCTTTAACAAAAATGGACTAAAACCCTTCAAAGCAGTACTTCAGCATCGCTGTGACCCAATGACTGAAACAAGTCAAATATAAAAGATATAAAGATAAACTCAAAGAGAGGAAAACAGAAATAGTTTCCGTTGTTGTTACAGTAAATATCTGTTCAAAACTTAGAGGAAAATAGTTTTAAAAAACAAGCAAATTAATTAAGAAAATTAAAGATTAAAGAAGGCATGGGTGTGTGGTAAGAAGCTTGCTTCCCAACCATATGGTTCTGGGTTCAGTCCCATTGCCTGGAACATTGAGCAAGTGTCTTCTATTATAGCCTTAGATTGACCGAAGCCTTGTGAGTGGATTTGGTAGACAGAAACTGAAAAAAGCTTTTTGTATGTATGTGTATGTGTGTGTGTCTTTGATTTTGTGTTTGTCACCCATCACCACTTGAAACTGATGTTGGTGTGTTTATGTCCTTGTAACTAAAGTTTTCTCAGTTAAGAATATTTCATTTCTGGAACTCTCTTGTGGAATGGAAGGTCTATATAGATCATTTCTTGATCTAGGTCCTCCTGTAGTTCTCGTAATCTCAATGCTACAGTAGCTGATTTTGAGATTGGACAAGAAATGTCTGCATCAAATATGGAGAAATTTACAAGAAACGTAAAGCAGGATTTCATCTTCTACACTGTATAAAAACTGGTAAGTAAATGATCAAGCAATCTTAGCAATTTATCATTGTATTCTTCCAGTTTGTGGTGTTTTATTCCAAGTCAAGGAAGATATTTACTCTTCTATTGAGACTGGGAAAGTGGATGAAATTTCTCTATGACATATGATCATCGCCGTTTTAACATTCCCTTTTCTCTGCTTGTGTGGTTTGAGTAGAGTTCATTGAGGTTAATTTTCTTTAGATAGATGCTTTTCTTGTCACCAACCTTTACCTATTTCCAAGCACAGTAATATTTCCCCCATGACCAGAAATGATTTCATGGAAGATTGAAAAGAAATGAAATTACTTGTGTAACTGTGACACTCATTTACAACTATAACATGATGTTAAGATAAAGAGACATAAACATGCATACACACATATGTATACACACATACACACACACACACACACACATATATATATATATATATATATATATATATATA
>NC_068982.1:59767872-59771074 GCF_001194135.2 Octopus bimaculoides | reverse complement strand
ATATCCATATATGATTGGCTTTTTTCAGTTTCTGTCCACCAAATCCTTTCACAAGTTTCAATCAGCCTGGGGCTATAGTAGAAGAAATCTAAGTGGGATCAAACACAAAGCCCCATGGTTGGGAAGTGAACTTCTTAACTACACAGTCACGCCTGCACTTTGTAAAACTCCTTACATTATACTTTGTAAAAATTTTATTCTGAAAGCTGAAAATTGTCTGCATAACATTAAAAAGAATCTTAACTCTTCCTTGGAAAACCAAGTTGAAAGTCGATTATTTATTATATTTGTAAGGAACTGTAGTTCTGGTATCCATTCATCATTTTTCCAGTTGAAGATAGGATCTTCTCTTCCCATAAATGAACATAATAACAGGGTCCCACAGATCCACAAAATTGCTCAAGACATCACTGGTTGACAGCCATTTCTCAGTGGATTTGAAAGATACATAACTAAGTTTATCTCCAAGCTCCAGTTCTTCAAGAAATTTTCAGAAATGTCAGAGGAGCTTCCAGTTTAAGCATATAAAATTGACAATTTCATCAACAGATTTCGTAACACCTTCACACCTGAAGTATGTGGCTACCAAGGGTTCATGATCAAGAAAAGAATGAACAAAGAAAAATCCAGGAAATTTAGGACTACTTTTCATAAATGCACATACATAAATACACATACATTTTCCCTTTATTGTTGGAGGTTCTTCATTGGCTGCAATATTACTGAGTATATATATATAGTGAAACATCAGTATTCATGAAGTTTTTCTCTTCTGTAGTTTTCATGTCAACACCATTAACTGTTTATGCTACCTATTCCCCCTATCATCGTAGGTACCCCCCCTGTTGCAATATTGTTGAGTATATTTAGTGAAACATCAGCATTTATGAAGGCTCTTTCAAGTCAACACCATTAGCTGTTTCTTTTCATGCCACTAAGTCCAACGAAAATTTTTTTCAAATGTTATAGAAAAGAAAACACAATAAATAAAATGCTGCCACTTGTTGATTGTCTTGTGTGTCTGTGGATTCATCCAGAGCTAAGCTGAATGCCAGGAAATTCTTTTAATCATTTTACATTTTGCTTGCAACATCAGCGCCAATCTGGGGGATATATGCATCTTTGAAGTACATCAAGTTGGTGTTTGTGCTATCAGTCATTAAAGCTTGGTGGAGTCTTCCTACTTTGATCAAAAGATTTAACAATTTCAGCTGTATTCTTCTTAGTAAAACATCATTAGAATATTGGTGTTTAGTATGATGGATATTACCCCATGGTGTAATAAAATCAGCATCAGTCGTTGTATTGGCTTCATTACTAAATCTTGTCAACATTATCTACTGGCTATTTAGTGATGATTTTAACCCAATTAAATGAATTTTCTGTAATTCTGATTTAGGCAGCTAATCACGCAAAACGTTTGTATGACTTGCTTCATAGTAGCACTTCAAGTTACTGGCTTTGTAATGACTGAGTATGGAGGCGCAATGACCCAGTGGTTAGGACAGTGGACTAACAGTCATAGGATCGCAGTTTCGATTCCCAGGAGTGTTTATTGAGTGAAAACACCTAAAAGCTCCACCAGGCTCCGGCAAAGGATGGTGGCGAACCCTGCTGTATTCTTTCACCATAACGTTCTCTCACTCTTACTTCCTATTTCTGTTGTGCCTGTAATTCAAAGGGTCAGCCTTGTCACACTGTGTCACGCTGAATATCCCCGAAAACTACGTTAAGGGTACACGTGTCTGTGGAGTGCTCAGCCACTTGCACGTTAATTTCACGAGCAGGCTGTTCCGTTGATCGGATCAACTGGAACCCTCAACATCGTAAGCGACGGAGTGCCAGCAACAACAAATGACTGAGTGGAACATGGTAGTTAAGAAACAAAGCTTTTACCTCTTTAATGGCAACACGACCACACATCTCTCTCTCCCTTTCTTCTTCTACCATCTGTATCATCATCATCATCATCATTACTGTTCTGCAACTCTTCACCCTTCCTTTCTCACCACCCTTTTAGCTTTCTCCTTTCTTCTACCTTCCCTAACCTTATCTACCATTGGTTATCTGTCAATTCTACCTATTTTCTATACCTGAGTACCTACTCTTCCTGTTTCCCTGCCTTTCTTACTTAACCCTTCACATTTGTTCTTAACTATATTCTCCCTCTTACTTTTTCTCTATCTCTAACCATCTCTCACTCGCTCATAAGATAATGCAACTTCTGCCTCCCCTTCCTCACTTTCTGTTCTCCTGCCCTCACTCACTTCCACTACTTTAATCCCTTTCCAGCTCTGTCCCAGTCATTCCCACACTCTTTTCTGTAATGTGAGGAGAACAGTCGCTTCTCAACAACAAAATACCTTTCCTGGCACCTCCTCTCACACTCTAATGGCTAGTGGTTCTCAAATAGGGTCCATATGGCCCTGAGGGTCCATATAAGATATTTGGTGGCAGGGGGGGGGTCCATGTAACAAAATAGTAAACTAGGGATCCACAATAGTATTTTAAAGGTCCCTGAAAATATTTTGCCTTAGATGTATCTAGTAGTATATGTTGCAAGAAACAGCTAGGTTTCTTTCTCCAACATTTTACATAGTTTGGCCATCACAAGTTCATATGTAAAAAAGCAAAATAAGAATTTTAAAAGGAGTGTCTATAAAACAAGTTTTCAAACATCAAATTGCTATGGGAGTCTATCAAGATAAAATAGTAATCAAGGGGTTGAGAACTCCCTGCTCTAGCCCCTCTTTACCTAGCATAAAATTACCTACCTCACTCTCTATTCGGACACTATGCAGTGAATGGGGATCTTAGTTTTGCAGGCTGCATCGCAGTCTCACTTATGCTGGTACCATGTAAAAAGCACCAAGTGAAATGGTTGGCATTAGGAGGGGCATCTAGCTGTAGAAACTATGCCAAAGTAGATAGTGGATACAATTTAGACTTTGGACCAGTCAGATCCTGTAAAAGTATCCAACCCATGGCAGGAATGTTAAACGATAATAATCATAATTACAACATATGATATCACTCCCAAAAATATTTAAAAATATTGAGTGCTTCTTCTATTGTTTTATGACACTTGATCAAACACCTCTCTCCCTGTATATGTGTATATATATATATATATATGTGTGTGTGTGTGTGTGCATGTGTATATAGACATATATATATATATATATATATATATATATATATA
>NC_068982.1:59766616-59767862 GCF_001194135.2 Octopus bimaculoides | reverse complement strand
ATATATATATATATATATATATATATATATATATATATGTGTGCATATAATATATATATACATATACATTTACATACATAGTATTTATATGCATATATATATATATAAAGGTAAAGACCCCCTTCGGTCATGAATGACCATGAAGTTGCAATTCAAAAAGTTACCTTCCAGGGCACAAGTCCAGGCAGGATTGTTTATAGAAGACCACCAGTTGCTCATGCATATCAGCCTTTTTTCAAACTTTCTACTAGTGAGCAAATAGGAAATAACAGATGATATCCAAGGACAAAAATTGTGTTATACTGTTGTTAAAAAAACTAAGATGACAAATGTATTAAAAGTTGGAAAGAAAAACTCAAGTTAAAAGTAATTCATATATATAGCTAGTTTATTTTTTTACAGCTATGTCATATCTTACAACATATTTTGTATAAAAGAGCAAAATTAATAATCAAAACAGAGAGAGTGCGAGAGAGAGGTAGATCAAGAGAGAGAGTGCGAGAGAGAGCGAGCGAGAGAGAGAGAGAGAGAGAGAGAGATTTGATATATGTAGGCTTTTATTACTTTCTCTCAGACTCAGAAAACATTAATAACAACAAAAATTCACCAGTTCCAGTAATTCCAACATCCTAAAAATGTCCTGGTGATAAAATATTGTCACAAATATTGAATCAAATGGTGACTTTTTTTTTTTTGTTGGATGCAGTGATTTAAGGGTGAAGAGATCAATGTTTGTTTCCACATGAATACTAGAGGGCCGTTTGTATATCTGTGTTTTATTCAAACAGAACCTAAGCCTAACTTATAAAGACGGTGTCCCAGTAATAAATAAGCAAAAAAAAAAAAAAAATTCTTTTTGGACACAATTAAAATCATTGAATGCCTTTAGTTCATACAAAGCTCAGTTTTTGTTCTCATAGACTAGAAGAAGCGTGTTACAATAGAGTTTAGGCTGTTAAATCAATAAATGTATTTTGATTCTTTGATAAGCAAAAGAACAAACAGATTCAGATTGTTTGTTTCTTTTTTTTTTGTGCAAGTTTCTTTTATTGCTTTTTTTTTTGTTTTTTCTTTCCTTGTGCAAGAATTTCTAAAGGTTTAACAGTGACCCAACTCATAATAAGCAAACAAAACAAAAGAAAAACTTGCTGATATAAACTTTAGACACCTAACCATCTAATGAGAGAATGTAAATAATTGTGTATGAGTACTTATGTGCATGTAAATGTATGTATATATACATATA
>NC_068982.1:59758492-59766053 GCF_001194135.2 Octopus bimaculoides | reverse complement strand
TATATATATATATATATATGGGAGGGATGCTTGTATGTATGAACAAATATGTGTATGTGTGTACATACCTTGAAACATCCCTCAGACACACACATTCACACACATCTACATACATACACTCTCATGTCACCATAGCAACCCCTTAATAGGGCAGTTTGTAAACAAGGTCACGGCTGCTGTGGTATATGTTTACACTGGTAAATCTCTTACCTGTTATGCATTTATGTATGCATACGAACCACCGGAACAAGTGCAAAATGCTGTAGATATAGTTAGTTGAAAAGATTTACATTTTTATTTTATTTTATTTTATTTTATCTATATTATTTTTTTTTTGCGATTTTACTTTTATTTATTCCATTATTCTCAACACCGAAATTCTGACACTGAAGCCACCTCCCGACAGATTGTTCACTAACAACGTATAGCAACATCATTATCATCAACATTAAATAAAAATCATCAAAATACTGCCATCACCAGCATTGCATAGCTAATAGCATCACCCATCACCCATTACAAACAACATGGATAGCAATCAAAATAACCAAAGAGGTGGTAGTGTTAGTGGTGGTGGTGGTGGTGGGTCTTTTTAAAAAAATAAAATCAACAACAATCGTGCATATCATGGTGTCTGCTTGAGTATGATGACAAAATTTGAAAAGAAAAAAATATAAGCTAAAAAAAAAAAATCAAAGAAAAAGATAACAGTATATAAGATATTTTAAGGACAGCTCACAGCAATAACTACTAGTTCCTCCCTTTCATCATTACAAAAAAAACATCACTACTGCCACCACCGCCTCCAACACCACTGCCACCACCTCCATCACCACCATCACTAACATAATGACCAGGTTTGTACTTTCAGTAGCATCATTCTACTGTTAATTTCTTTAAAAAAAAAAAAAAACAGAAAAGAAATATTTTATTCTTAAAATAAATAAATAATGTTGCCATATATGTATGTATGTATGTATGTATGTACGTGTGTGTGTGTATATATATATATATGTATATATATATATACACATACACACACACATTTACAAGCAAATATATATATATATGAATATATATATACGTGTATATATATACATATATATATATACGTGTATACATATATATATGGGCATGCATAGATACATATACATATATACATGCATACAGACATATGTAGATATACACACAGACATGTATACATACATACGCAAACACATACATATACAAACATATATATAAACTTGATAGATAGATAGATAGCTAGACAGACAGATACAAGCACACACACAGACACACACACACGCACGCACACACACACACACACACAACATTTTATGTCATTTTTATCCCATGCTTGCCTGCAATGGACAGATTATCTCCAGCATAATATCTTGGCACATGGTGCAACAGTTTGTCCTTTTCATGAGGTTCATTATTCCAAGATCCTCCTTCATCACTTGTTACATTTTCCTTGGTTTACTCCTATGGGTGTCTCTGGTCTTTCACTGCCTAACTTTCTTTCACCATATGCATCTCAGGTCTGTACCACTTTATTCTTCTCTCTTGCACACTTCATCTGATTCTTCTTAACCACTTCTCTTCCTCCTCAATTTTTTTGTGCCTTCGCTTTCATGTAAACTCCCGTTACTTTATTGTGCCTCAGCTTTCATGTAAACTCCCTTTACTTTATCAGGATATTTTGGAACATCCTATGTGAATTTCTCTGGTCAGGGTAATCGATTTGATTAACTCGTAATTGATTTCATTGCTCTCCTGTAATAAATACAATAATAAGTAGATGTCTACCCTATGTAAAAGGCCCCTCCGAAAAGATACAAAAGATATGCAGCCCCTATGACATCAGGACAGCATTCAAATGTAATACAACACTTCGCAAATATCTCCTTCGAGTAAAACCACCAACAGAAGAGAATATTACCAAAGACTGCTTGTGCTCCATCCCATGCAGCTGTGGTAGGTTATACAAAGGCGAAACATGCCGACCCCTCAAAATAAGGGTAGAGGAACATTGCAAAGCTGTGACATGAGGAGATATTCATAAATCGGGTATAACTGATCATGTATGGAAAAATGGAGACCACCTCCCCCCTGTGGGATGAAGTTAAAATAATAGACAGAGAACATCACTGGAAAATACGAAAACTAAAAGAAGCAGCACACATGCTAGGACACAACAACCTCCTAAGCAGGCTGAGTTCAGATATGAATAGCATATGGGAAGGATAGGAGAATATTATCGAAGGATATTAAGGAAGGATAGGAGATTAGATTTATAAGCCCTAAAATTCACTCCATAATTACCCATGGGAATATGGTGTAGTGGTTAAGGGTACAGGCTATTAACCCCAAGATTCTGAGTTCAATTCCAGGCAGTGACCCGAATAATAATAATAATAATAACAACAACATTGAAAAATACCTTAGGATGAAGGCTGGAGCGAATATCAGCCGAAACATTGTGTTAACAAAAAACAAGATGAGGACAAAAGTAAATAATGTGCCTTATTTCTTCCCATTCTTTACACATCCTCCATATTCAGTGCTGATGTTTCACAACCCTGCAATAATGCATTTCAACTACAACATCAAACAGTCTATTCATCACTCAGAGAAAATAATCCTTTTCTTACCAGCAAAGATATAACTTGGACTCTTTTTGCATTTCCTTATTGGGTGGTGAGCCGGGCATAGTTATTAGCACACCAGCGAAAATACTTAGTGGCATTTCATCCATCTTTAAGTTCAAATTCTATTGAGGTTGGCTTTGTCTTTCATCTCTTCAGTGTCAATAAACTAAGTACCAGTTGAGCACTAGGATTGATGTATCCGACTTAACTGATCCCTCGAAATTGCTGGCCTAGAGCCAAAATTTGAAACCAATATTATTGTTATTATTAAGGCAGCGAATTGATAGAATTGTTAATAAGCCAGGCAAAATGCTTAATAGTATTTCATCTGCTTTGTTTTCTGAGTTCAAACTCCATTGAGGTCAGCTTTGCTTTTCATCTTTTCAAAGTCAATGAATTAAGTACCAGTTGCATACTGGGTCATTCTAATTAACTGGCCCCCTCCCCAAAGCTTTCGGGCTTTGTGCCTAGAGAAGAAAAGAATAAATTAAGTACCAGTTGATCACTGGGGGTTGATGTAATTGACTTACCCCCTCCTCCAAACTTACTGGCCTTGTGTCAAAATTTGAAGCCAATATGAATACATTATTTGTTTGTTGTTCTTTTATTCTTTTCATTTATTTACTAACTGTAGCTGTGTGGTAAGAAGTTTGCTTCCCAACTACTGGGTTCTGGGTTCAGTCCCACTGCATGGCTCCTTGGGCAAGTATCTTCTGTTTTAGCCTCAGGCCAACTAAAGCCTTGTGAGTGGATGTGGTAAACAGGAACTGAAAGAAGCCTGTCATATATATGTGTATGTGTGTATCTGTGTCTATGTGTGTGTGTGTATCTGTGTCTATGTTTGTGTGTGTCTGTGTGTATGTGTTTGTTCCCAAGTGTTGGTGTGTTTATATCCCCATAACTTTGTGGTTCAGTAAAAGAGTGTGGCTGGGTGCTTTTATGTGGCACTTCATGGTCACTTTTATGTGGCAACACGTGGGCACTTTTATGTGACACCACGTGGGCACTTTTATGTGGCACCTCAAATGCTTTTACATGGCGTCTCACAGATGCTTTTACATTATGCCGCATAGGTGTTTTTTATGTGGCACTGCACATGCACTTTTATGTGACACTGCCATGAATTCTTTATACCACAAGCAGGATCAGTCTTAACACTTCTGTTGCAGGATATGGGTCTTCTTGAGTATGGCCAGGCACCGGGATCTTGGTCCTTTGTCATTTCACCTGAAAAGTTCAGCTTCCTGGGGTTGTTCTTCAGTACTTCATCCCAGGTCTTACTGGCCTCCCATTTCCACATGTTCCATCCAATTTTAGAGATCAGAACTTTTTTTATGGAGCTGTCCACATCACATGACCAGACCAGTGCAGTCTTATCTCTTGCACACAGCAGCCAATTCCTCTTATGCCTAACTTCTCTCTCAGAACACTGGCACTCTGTCAAACATGTACACTTACATCACACATCCAGCAGCGCATACTAGCCTCATTCCTTTCTAACCTTTGCATGTCCTCTGCATTCCGGGTCCATTTGTATGTATATATGTGGGTATGTGTATGTGTCAATGGGTGTGAGTGTGTGTGTGTGTTATTTTCTCCTTGGCCTGACATTGAGTGATAGTTGGAAATGAATGTCCCCATTATGCAAGTGGGGCTCTTTATTCTTTGTCTTCTGTTTAAAATGTATCTGGTAATGGGGAAATATTACTCTACTCAGAAACAGGTGAGGGTTGGTGATAGCAAGGACATCCAGCTATAGAAAATCCACCTCAATAAAATTCCACTGACTTATGCAAACATGCAAAAGTAGATGTTAAAACAATGATGATGATGATAATGTTCTTACAGTAGATATGTCACATATGAAGTATTCCTATCCTGACGATCTGTCTGTGCCGTGATTATATCTTGTGCATACATAGTATGCCTTTTGTAGTGTACAATTCCTAGTTAACCCTTTTCTGCATATCAAGCAAAGCCCTTTCTAATAGCAGCAAAGTTCAGTCTTCATTTCTGCTAACTAAAATTTTAAAATTTACTCTAAGGCCACTTAAATGTTTTTACATTTCACAGAGCATCTAAAATTGTAAGCTCATGTATGTATGTATGTATGTATGTATGTATGTATCATCATCATCATCATCATCATCATCATCGTTTAACGTCCACTTTCCGTGCTAGCATGGGTTGGACGATTTGACTGAGGACTGGTGAACTAGATGGCTACACCAGGCTCCAATCTGATTTGGCAGAGTTTCTACAGCTGGATGCCCTTCCTAACGCCAACCACTCCGAGAGTGTAGTGGGTGCTTTTACATGCCATCGGCACGAAGGCCAGTCAGGTGGTACTGACAATGGCCATGCTCGAAATGGTGTATTTTATGTGCCACCTGCACAGGAGCCAGTCCAGCGGTACTGGCAACGAACTCGCTCGAATGTCTTTTCACGTGCTACTGGCACAAGTACCAGAAAGGCAACGCTGGTAACGATCAAATGGTGCTATTTACGTGGCACAGAAGCCAGACAGCTGGTGCTCTGGCAACGATCACACTCGGATGGTGCTCTTAGTACTTGTCTATCTATCTAGCTATCTCTGTTTATCTCCCCCCCCACTCTCTCTCTAGTTAAGAAACTTGTTTTGCAACCACATAGTTTTATCTTCAGCTCTACTGTGCTACACCCTTGGCAAATGTCTTCTACTATAACTCTGAGTTGACCAGTTTGTGAATTTGGTAGATGGAAACTATGTAGAAGCCTGTCTTATGTATATACGTATGCATGCATGTCTTTATGTTCATGTTTGTTCCTCTCCACTGCTTATCAACTGGTGTTGGTTTGTTTGTATCACCACAACTTAGCAGTTCAGTAAAAGAAACATAAAATAAGTACAAACCTTAAATAAATACGTACTGGAGATGATTTGTTTGATTAAAACCCTCAAAAGTGGTGTCCCAGCATGGCCACAGTCCAATGACTGAAAACAAGTGAAAGATACCTTTTGACCTTCATACTAAAGAGTGTTTGTAATCTTTTACTATAAAATTGGATAACTCCCAAAATTTGATTCCGGTCATGTATATTCTTCCTACCATAATTTTTCTACTTAAGCATAATATAAACTTTAATGTCTTTGACCATCCACCTTCCAAAAGATCTTTATACATGATATGGACAATTTTCTTCCAGCTAGAACAAAAAAAAAATGTATAAAACATAGACATCAATAATTCAAAATGATCAACCTCTTCTTTAAATATGTTCACGAAAATTACCTTATTGAAAAAAAAAAAAGAAAAAATGAAAAATTATGCTATTAAATTTTGTGAAAGAGAGTCATGAACTCAAAATTAAAGCTAGGATGAAAATATATTTCTATATATATATGGCAAAGATGTAGGTACATAAAATATTTAGGAAGCTAGACAGAGACATAGATCGACATGTAGAAAGTGATATAAATATACCAAGACAGCTTTAGTATTGAAGATATAAGTTGTCAAAAAAGTTCAATTTATAAACAAAATGATGATAAATTATGAGAGTATGTTTTAAGGAAAAAAAATCAATACTTCATGAAATATAAATTTAATACATTTTCTTCCAAACTAAAATATCATTAACATTCACGACTCAATATATGCATGTAAATTAATGCACGCTTACACACACACACACACACACACATACACACATATGAAAGTATGAAAGTGTGTATGGATGGATGGATCTACAGGCATACATAGAAACACAATAACATTGATACACACACACTGTATATTTTTATACTTTTCCGTATATAGTTATAGTTTTTCCAATATTTCCATAGGGACATTCGTTCTTTATGTGAACTTCATCGCTTGGCTTATTAATAATCCTATAATTCAGTTTTATTGCTCAGGCCTTCTGCACATTTCAGTGACAAAGACCTGGCATTTGCTTTGAAAGAATAAGCTTTGTTTTAAATTTCCAAATATTAATTTTTCAATTGAAAAACAAATTTTAAATTAGAAAAACTTACAAGAAAGACAGGCATTTAATGAAAGTAATAAAAGCAATTAGAGAAATGTGGCAATTATATTAAACATGTTTTTTCACATTTCAAAAAGAAAAAACCCAGCTTACATACATATGTACACACACACACACACACACACACACACACATGTATGTATGTATGTATGTATGTATGTATGTATGTGTATGCATATGCTTATATGTATGTTTGTATGTATACTTCAGGAACAATTTGGCCTATTGGTGAAGATACTTGGTTTGCATTTATGTCATCTGGTTTCAAATTCACTGCATGGCATCTTGAACAAGTGACATTTTCTATAGCCTCAAGTTGATCCAGATCATACAAATGAAATTGGGTTAATGGAAACTGCATAGAAGCTTGCAAAATGGCTTTTACCTGAAATTCAAAGGACCAGTTTTGTCACAGTGTATCATGCTGATTCATCTCGAGAATGATATCAAGGGTACAGATGTCTGTGGAGTATTCAGCCACTTACACACTAATTTAATGCTCCTTATAAATCAGATTTTCCAACAATGAACTGAACAGCACATATGACTTTTGGAAATATTTTTTTCATGCTCAGAATTGCTGAAGCATGGAATAAACTACCCACATCAGTTGTTGGCTGTTGAAACACTACATCCTTCAAAACTTCCGTGCTTCCTGAAATTTGCTAACAGTGCACCTGATGCTCCCCACCTCCATTTATTTCTTTATTTAAGACTTATTCACTGTTCATTTCCTGTGCATATTCTATGTATTGTTCATGCAACTTTGGTTACTTTTGCTGATGAGCACTGTATACAATAAGTTCATTATTATTATTATTATTATTATTATTATTATTATTATTATTATTATTCAGTAGTTTTATTTTTATAACGTGCTT
>NC_068982.1:59755106-59758482 GCF_001194135.2 Octopus bimaculoides | reverse complement strand
CATGGGAGGATGAGTGTGTATTTATATATATTATTCTTTATTTATTATATGTGTGTATGAGTGTATTTGTTTTTATATGTATATTTTGGTAGGTATATTAGTCTTATCAATATGTATATATTGATAAGACTAAATCAATAGTAGTATTTTAGTTTATTTCATAATATTATTTAATTTACGATTATTATTATTATTATTATTATTATCATCTTCATTATTATTATTATGTATGTATGTATATATTTATACATGTGTGTGTGTGTGTGTGTAAGGATAAGCAAGTTACGTAGGTCGATATACAAAGAATATTATATACATCAAATACAAAAAAAAAGCATATATGTTTACATATACAGAATAGAAATAATATCAAGAATTAAAATGGTTGAAGAAAAGTATTACAAATCTAACAGCTGTTTCTGGGGACTCGGTGGTCCAAAATAATGATTGCAAATTGATTCCATTGTTGGATGATACAAACCTCCAATGGAATCAATTTGCAATGATTATTTTGGACCACTGAGTCTTCAGAAACAGCTGTTAGATTTGTAATACTTTTCTTCAACCATTTTAATTCTTCATATTATTTCTATTCTGTGTAAGGCAACGAGCTGGCAGAATCGTTAGCACACTGGATGAAATGCATAGCGGTAATTCAATCATCGCAACATTTTGAGTTCAAATTCTGCTGAGGCCGACTTTACCTTTCTTCCTTTTGGGGTCGATAAATTAAGTACCAGTTGAGTACTGGAGTCGATGTAGTTAACTATCTTCTCCACAAATTTCAGGCCTTGTGCCTATAACAGAAAGGATTATTTCTATTCTGTGTAAATTGGACCATTTTGTATGTAAACATATTTTTTGTATTTAATGTATTTAATATTCTTCATATATCAATCTGCCTAACTTGCTTATCCTTACATTTACTCCTCTACCCACTCAAATTTAAACCTCTTGAGCACTACTAAGTGTATTCTATATGGGGAATATCTGATTCTCATCTATAAACTATGTGTGTATATATATATATATATATATATATGTAATTTTGTATTCTTTTTAAATTCTGTGAAGACGACATCAGGTAGCATTTAATACTAATATTATGTTTGAAGAGGTAAATTAACATTTATGCCATGCAAAACACAGTTTTCGCTAATTTCATCTTTATCTGTGAGCTATGAATAAAAACATTGGAAATTGCATGAAATAAAAGTTCATGAGTTCAATCCCAAGTAGATCATGTAACATGCTATATATTGCAACTGATAATAAGTATGATGTACATTCTGGGATGATATAGTGTTGTTTCACAGATGAGGTTAACAGTCAAAAGAACTGTCCAAAAATCATGAGAAATGTTTAACCACATAAAACAATAAACCTTACAAAGGAAATGATAGAAGATCGGGATATGTGGTGCATTGCTGTACTTGAGAAGACCTGCCTACCACAACAAAATTGAAATCCTAAAACCAAGGTGCCATGTTAAAAAGCATTGGTGTGGGTGCTGGTGCCACATGAAAAGCATTGTTGCTAGTGTCGTGTAAAAAGCACTGGTGATGGTGCTACATAATAAGCACCCAAAGTAGTTGGCATTAGGAAGGCCACCAGTCATAGAAACCAAGCCAAAACAGACTATGGAACCTGGTGTGGCCTCTGGCCTTGCCAGTTCCTGCCAGGCCATCCAGTCCATGCTACCAAGGAAAATATATGTTAAATGTTATTGTTGCTGTTGTTGTTGCTGATGATGATGATAAAACATATAAATTTGGCTGAGCATTAGCACAGCGCAGTGGTTCTCAATCATTTTTTGCTTGTGGATTACTTTGATTCTTATTTCACTCTGCTAGACTTCCATAGCAATTCAATGTATATATAAAAAAAAATCTTAATATATTTTTATAATTAAATATCATTAGGAATTCTATAAAAAAGACTTAAAATATTTTGTGTATTGTTGAAGTATAAGCAATGTATTGCACATAAGTTTTAACAGCAAGATCTTACATGGGACCAAAAAAGTTATATGGGCCCTGGTTGAGAACCACTGTTATAGGGCTTCCAGCATTGGTTTGTCATTATATGCAATAACGTTTTATACAATAGGAAATCGAAATCGTGATTGAACCAAATTTGATGGCAGGCACCTGTGCCAGTGGAGCGCTGAGAGCACCGTCCGAGCGTAATCATTGCCAGAGCAGCTGTCTGGCTTCCATACCAGTGGCACATAAATAGCACCATTTGAGTGTGATCGTTACCAGCGTCGCCTTACTGGCACTTGTGCCGGTGGCACGTGAATAAACATTCGAGTGAGGTCATTGCCAGTGCTGCTGGACTGGGACCTGTGCAGGTGGAATGTAAAAAACACCATTTTGAGCGTGGCTGTAGCCACTACCACCTGACTGGCCCTCGTGTCAGAGGCACATAAAAGCACCCACTACACTCTCGGAGTGGTTGACGTTAGGAAGGGCATCCAGCTGTAGAAACTCTGCCAGATCAGATTGGAGCCTGGTGCAGCCTTCTTGTTCACCAGTCCTCAGTCAAATCGTCCAACCCATGCTAGCATGGAAGGCAGACGTTAAATGATGATGATGATGATAATTGGTTTCTGCTTTCAAGGATTGTATTCTTGCACTCACTTTCTCTCTCTCTCTCTCTCTCTCTCTCTCTCTTTCTGCCACATACATGAACAAACACTCACACACATACTCATACAGAGGCACACGCACACATGCATACACTGGATAGGACAACAATTGATTATTTGCTGTTCTAATGAACATTAATTAATCAGATTACCAACAACTCTGTTAGATAATGTTAAAATGATGGATTCTGTCATTAAATAGTAAACAAGAAAATATATTAACTAAGATATTAAGTAAAACAAGACAGTGTGCATGTTTGTATGTGCACGCATGCACACACACTCGCACACACACACACTCGCACACACACACACCATCATCGTCATTTAGCAGTCATGTTCCATGCTGGCATAGGTTGGAGATGCATGTATATACACACATACACACATTAATGATTTTTATGTTTGGTTATGATAACCACAATTCTAAATTAATCTGAAGGATTACTCCTTACTTTCGTAGAGTACAAATTTATTATTTAACAATTATAATATTAAGAGTGTCTTTAATGAGGTTTAGATGACTGTAACTTTGAAGTCTCTGTCAATACTAATCTTGTTAAAGAATAATACATAGGAGTGGGTGTATGGTAAGAAGCTTGCTTCCTAACCATATAGTTCTGGGCTCAGTTTCACTGCGTAGCACCTTGAGCTGACCAAAGCTTTGTGGGTGGATTTGGTAGATGGAAACTGTAAGAGGTCCGTCATGTATATATATATATATAT
>NC_068982.1:59751954-59755096 GCF_001194135.2 Octopus bimaculoides | reverse complement strand
TACAAAGAATAAGTCCTGGGGCCGATTTGTTCAACTAAAGGTGGTGCTCCAGCAAGGCCACAGTCAAGTGACCAAAACAAGTAAAAGAGTATAAGAGAATATATATATATATATATCAATAAATAAATATATACATACACACACACACGCACACACACATGCATGCATGCATACACTACTCACACACACATAAACAAGCAAGAAAACTCCCACATATATCTTTCAAATAATATCATATATGTATATAAATGGATATAGTCTGATAGATATGTTACATGATGTGCCTATATTTATCTATCAATCTATCTATCTATCTATCTATCTATCTATCTATCTATCTATCTATCTATCTATCTATCTATATGTATGTATGTGTATTTTATCATGAAGGAATAACCATTCAGGTTTGTATATTAGGGACTTGCTTTCCTTGAGAAGCATTTAACATGATAGTTAACGAGTGTGCCACTACATTTCTATAGATTATATGAAGTAATGATCATTATGGGAAATAAGAAGCTATTTAAATTTTCTCTTATCTGTTGCATCATTAAAAATTTTGGAGCAAGCAGCAGACCTAAATGCATGGCACTTGACAGCAATTCTCCATTTAAAGCCAGACAAATTATTCATCCTTCGTCATGTTGGGTTTTCCATCTAAATCTTTTATATTTTTGAAGATTTTATTTTTGAATTTTTTTTTGTATTTCTCAACAAGCCAGCATGATTTTTTTTCCTTTAGTTTTTCTTGTCATCATATTTTTTGATATACTTTAAGAGAATATTGATAAAAATCAATGGCGGCTCCATTGTCAATGATGCTAACGAAAACAAAAAAGCAAAAATAACAATATTATTACCATTTTTAAAAAAAATAGTGTTGATAATAATCCAGCAGTGATTATCATGTAATGACAATACATTTAAAACCTATTATATGAATAATATTCTAAAAAAAAATATTAAGCTATAATCCATAGTAAAGAAGACCCAAAATATATTAACAAAATAAAACCATGACTTTATCTTCTGAACTGTTGTACCACTGTTCATAAAGCAATACTTTCTGAGTTCAAATTCTACCAAAGGTCTTTGCATTCATTTGGAATAAATAAATAAATTACCTGTTTAAAAATAGAATCAGTTTGTAATACTAGACCTAAAAATATTTCATTTACCATCTCCAAAGTTTTGGCTGGTGATGCTTTGGAAACTGATGTTTGTTGTTCTTTTGTTGTTGTTACTGTTGATTTTCATCATTTTAATTTTCCTTGTTTTTGGTCAATCTTCCAAGTTCTTCTGGGTGTTCACCCTTAAAGTGTGCTTTACTCTAACAAATGTAGTGTGGCTTTCTACCCAGTATCATCCATCTCATGCTCTTTGTCTCAGTACCTTCTACTGGGTACAGTTCTAGTATGGTCCAATGATTTTTAGGGGGCGGTCACAAGAACTTGCAAGAACATTTTGGTTCTCCTTGACCACAGGTCACCTTTCATCAAGCCTGCTTTCACTACATTCCTTGTAACATAAAAGTTACTCTGGTCATGATTCTACATCATGTTCAACGTCACTTACTGTGACTCTTGTGTCTCTTTGACCTATGCATTGATCTGACAATTTCAGCTCAAGTTTTGGCAATATCTTTAGTTTTAAAGATAGAGCCGACAGTGCCTTTTTTCAGTGGCAATAATTTCTACTGATATGTGTTTGAAAGCTTGTTGTACTACTAGGAAAATCTTATCATTTTCCATCTTTGTTGTAAGAGATATATAATTATATATAATTTTTCTCTTCACCTTCTTCTGGATTATTTCCCGTGACAAAGAAAAAACCAGTTAAATTTTAACAAAATTCTCTCATCTATATTTTTTCTTTCTTGTAACTATCATGATCTGAAAATTCTATCTGTTCATCTATATCAAAGGAATGTTTGTCTTTAGACAGCTGCTATAGGAACAGACCACAGTATCTGAAATCATGTAAGAGTTGCTATTATTGTTGTTATTACTGTTACTGTCTTCCAAATGATATAGTTGAGAATTTAGGACATGTTCTATCAAATGTGTTCTATAAATTCAATATACTGTTCATTTTCTTCTTATTCTTGTACATCTAGTTATGTGTTTTGATTTTGTGTTGTTTTTTAGCCACTGTATTGATTGGTTGTATAGTATAATTAAGTATGATTATCCATTATGGATGTGAAAATGTAATGTAAGTAATGTAAATAAAATTTTTAAAGTTAGTAAAACAAACCTCTTTTTCATGTGATCTAAACCTGAATATCAAGGACTACCTCTTCTCAGGTAATTATAGTTTTTGTTAAAAATGCTCCAAAGAAAATTTTATTTGGTAATACATAGATAAAACATGTTTTGAAGAGAGTAGCACAAATGACACCCGAATCTGGAAGTTGAATACAATAATAATTATTATTTTCTACTATTGGCATAAAGCAAGAAATTTTGAAGAGAGAGGGCTAGTAGATTACATTGATCCCAGTACATGACTGGTACTTTGTTTTTATTGACAAGGAAAGAATGAAAGGTAAAGTCCATCTCAATGGAATTTGATCTCAGAATGTAAAGAGCTAATGATTCTGCCAACTTACTTATAGTAGTAGTAGTAGTAGTAATTTCTAATATAGGCTCAAGGAAGCCTGATATTTTTGTGGGTGATGTTTGTTAATCAAATCAACCGAGTATATTTTTCTTTACTAACATATATTGGTTAATTTCTGAAAATTTAATGCTTTACATATTGTTGTATGAAATATTATTCTGCAGCTGGTTGTCCTATCTATATATCGTCGTCGTTTAACGTCCACTTTCCATGCTAGCATGGGTTGGACGATTTGACTGAGGACTGGTGAAACCAGATGGCTACACCAGGCTCATAGAACCAGATATATATATATATCTATATATATATGTATAGAACCATATATATAAATATACACATATGTATGTATGTATAGTACCATATATATAAATATACATATATGTATGTATGTATAGTACCATATATATAAATATACATATACGTATGTATGTATAGTACCACATATAAATTCACACCTAAATATATATATATATATACATATATACACATACACATATATATATATATAGTGTATGTATAT
>NC_068982.1:59749608-59751699 GCF_001194135.2 Octopus bimaculoides | reverse complement strand
TATATATATATATATATATATATATTTATATATATTATCTTATCTTATCTTTGTGTGTCAAAACTTCTGATGACGACACCAAAAAGTTCAGGAAACATCTAAAAAGAATCACTTAAAAAACATCAAAAATCTGTACAAAACTTAGTATATTTTTTAAATAATTTTACAAGTGATTGTAGAACAAATTTATACATTTACCATATGGATCTTGATAACTGGTTTCTGCAGCTTATCCCAAACAACTAACAATTAAAAATTTGAAATATGAATAGTAGTAGTGGTTCATATTGTAATGTCTCTTACCTTTAGTCTCAATATAATGGATGCATCAAAGCTAAAACACATGACCGTTGAGTCAGAATCCTTCACCTTAACCTCCAAGCCTCAATGTTTCCCAATATCGAAACAATCAATTAGAATAGCAGCAATGTCTATTACAATAATAATAGTACCTACATCAAAAAGAGTAATTACAGCGATAACAATATCAGAATGCAATAAATCATATAATTTATTTATTATTAGCCCTGTTGTTTCACCAAAGATTGGGTTTTCTGGATTTGTTAGTGCCTTGTTCTTTTCACAATAAATTCTGATAATTCTTTCTGGACATTCGTTTAACTAAAGTTAAATATTGTGAGGGGAAAATATGAGGGAGGAAAAAAATCTACAAAAACAAAAAAAAACAAAAAGAAACAAAGAGGAAAAATGCATTGCAAGTGAGTGGTATGAAGCCAACCATAAATCATATATAATCTTAATAATATCGGTATTGATATCAAATCCTTGCAATAATTAAATATTAGGGCTTTAAGAAGAGCAGAAAGATTATTGATATCAACCCTGTCCCCACCTCCAACACCATCACCACCAGCACCACCACCAACAGAAGCAGTGGCAGCAACAACAAAAACAACAGCATGTTGTTAACAAAGTAGTTTCTGTACATGATTAATTGGCCTGTTAGAAATATCAACCAAATCTCACTTGATTCACACCCTAAATGCTTGAAAAAGGAAGGATACATTGGAAAATACATTCCTTGATACATTATGCCTGGAAACAATACTGAATGGTTGGTTATGGCAGGAATGCTTTTCTTTATTGAACTGTTATTTGGTCAGAGCTGATTTGGTGCTGAAAACAACAACAAACAAACAAACAGTTATTCTTCCACAAAGATTTTAGCCATATTAAAATGAGAATTTCATTTTTTAAGTGCTGAATCTTTTGGTAGGTTCAGAGCGCAGAACCATAAAACAGCATGGAAGAATGCAAGTTGAAAAGAGTTTTAAACATAGTTTTTGAGTCTAGGGTTTTACTGATGCAAAAACTGACCAAAACTATTCTATTTCAACAATAATTATGGCTTCAAATTTTGGCACAAGGCCAGCAATTTTGGGGGAGGTGGTAAGTTGATTACGTTGACTCCAGTGTTCAACGGGTATTTATTTTATCGACCCCCAAAAGGATGAAAGACAAAGTCGACCTTGGCAGAATTTGAACTTAGAACTTAAAGACGGACAAAATGCTGCTAAGAATTTCACCCAGCATGCTAACAATTCCGCCAGCTCACCACCTTAACACGTTGACATTAATAATAAATTTGAGATCAATAAAGAAATGGTTGCTTTTTTGACTCAGTTCATCAATTTCTAATAAAGTTGTTGAGGTACCAGCATGACATATGATGACTTGGATATTTTTTAAACCTGGCAGGCCTAGGTCTCACCACAGCAGATTTCCTCCAGAGAGAGAAAGAGAGGGGAGAGAGAGACACGCACACACAACCACACACTCACACAGACAGAAAAATATAGACAATAAGAGAAAGAGAGAATGAGAAGCATCATCCACATCAAAGGAATGGTATTTTACTTGTTTCAGTCATTTGACTGTGGCCATGCTGGAGCACCGCCTTTAGTCGAGCAAATCGACCCCAGGACTTATTCTTTGTAAGCCTAGTACTTATTCTATCGGTCTCTTTTGCTGAACCGCTAAGTTACGGAGGACATAAACACACCAGCATCGGTTGTCAAGTGATGTTAGGGGAACAAACACAGACACACAAACATACACACGCACATACAT
>NC_068982.1:59744603-59745090 GCF_001194135.2 Octopus bimaculoides | reverse complement strand
TAGAAGAAGACACTTGCCCAAGGTGCCACACAGTGGGAATGAACCCGGAACCATGTGGTTGGTAAGCGAGCTACTTACCACACAGCCACTTCTGCGCCTGTTTAATGTTCATTTTCCATGCTGGCATGAGTTGGATGGCTTCACCAGAGTTCCTAAGGTCAGGCGTGACACCATGCTCCATGTCTATTCTGGCATTGTTTCTGCTGCTAGATGCCCTTCCAAATGCCAACCACTCCATAGAGTGCACTGGGTGCTTTTAACATGCCAACCACTCCACAGAGTGTACTGGGTGCTACTGCCACCACCACCACCACCACCAACACTACCATGACCAACATCATGACCAACATCATGACCACCACAACCACCATCACCACTACAACTACTGCTGCTGCTGCTACCACTGCCAGCACCACCACCACTTCTGCTACTACTACTACTACTACTACTACTACTACTACTACTACTACTCCCACCATCACTCCCA
>NC_068982.1:59742800-59743665 GCF_001194135.2 Octopus bimaculoides | reverse complement strand
ATGTATATATATATATATATATATATGTTTATGTATGTGTATATATATATGTATATATGTATATATATGTATATACACATGTGTGTATATGTATATATATATATATATACACACATGTATGTATATGTATTTATATATATATATATATATATATACATATACACACATGTATGTATATATGTATACACACACACACACATATATATATATGTATATATACATACACACATACACATGTATATATATGTTCATATGCACACATAGAGGCACACTCGCAAATATTTGATACTGTCTTCTTATACATAAACAAAAATAAAAAGATTGTAAATTGTAAAAAAAAAATATTTCATGAAGGGGAGAAAAAAAAAATCAAAGAAAATAAAGCGATAAGAAAAAACACAAAAAATACTACTAAACAGCCCCAAAAAAAATGTCATTGAAGGTTATTAGATTTATAAATAACTAAATAAAATAAATAAACGAACAAATGGAAATATAAATGTGATGATTGTTTGTATGATGGTGATAAGAGGAAAGAGAGAGATATATATTTGTTATTTTATGCGTTTTTTTTTTCCCCCTTCTCATGTTCAAAAGAGAATAATGTAAGGATTTGGCTAGTATTTAGAATCATTCATTTCTGCTCTCATTAATCCAAAGGTTCACCTCTGACCTCTTCTTGGATGTATTTATATCATTTTATATTGTTGTAAAAACTATTGGGTACAACAGACAAACTGACATATTTCCTTTCCGTCCACATAACCACCCCTCCTATCATACACATACTTATGCATATATGTATACAGATGCACATGTACACATACAAACATGCATAGATATATACATACATACATATATATAT
>NC_068982.1:59734653-59740469 GCF_001194135.2 Octopus bimaculoides | reverse complement strand
ACCATCCAACCACCATCTTCATCATCATCATCATTGTGGTCATCACCACTGTCTTCATCATCATCATCAGCAGCAGCAATAGTGTTGTATTATGTAACAACAGCGACATTGTTGTCAGCATCCTCATCATCATCATCACCATTTTCAACTTAGGAATGTGTGCCATCATTATCATCATCGTCATCATCAACAGCAGAAGCAACAATAGTGTTGTAACATTCAGCAACAGTGGTGACATTGTTATCATCATCATCATCATCATCATCATCTCCATTGCAATGTGTGACATCATCGCCATGTTCATCATCATCATCATCATCATTCTCGCCATTGTCATAGTGTAGCCATCACTATACATCATTACTCTGGTTCATCTTTGCATCCTGCCATTTATTCATGGCAACGGCAACAAGGAGGAGGATATCATTGCACAGACAGAAAGAAGCAGCCCACCGAGACGCCATGCCACCAAACACACACACACACACACACAGAGGATGCTCTTGCACACACACACACACGCACTTGCAGATGCACACATGCATACAGTAACACATGCACTCATAAACAAGCAAAGCGAAAAAAAAAAACAACAACAACAACAGCTTAACGACATAACAACAGCAAAGCATCTGATGCCGGAAATAGAAGATGAAGAAGAAGAAGAAGAAGAAGAAGAAGAAGAAGAAGAAGAAGAAGACAAAGAAGGAGGAGGAGTTGCGGGAAGAGGAGACGAAATAATGTTTGTTGTTTCGTCGTGCAATTTGAGACCAAATGAGCAACATGTTGTTTCTGCCTTGACAGTTCCACCTTAGATCAAAGCTATAACTGCAACCGTCTCCTTTTTGCACTGTGTGAAAGCAAGATAGGTCTTGTACACACACACACACACACACACACACACACACACACACACACACACACATATTCTCAGATAGCAATCATAATTTCACCTCGCAATTCTTCACGAGGGCAAGTGTGGCTGATGGTGATGGTGATCGCAGTTGCGGTGGTGGCAGCTATCTTTTTTGTTGTATTTTTTTTTTATCTTTTCCAAACACCTACCTATCCACTCTCCTCTGTGTGAATATGGTGTGTGTGTGTGTATATATATAAGTGTATGTGTGTGTATTCTTTCTTCCTTCCTTCCTTCACTATGGTTCTCTTTTGTTCTCTATCCCTCTTTTGTACTCTATCTCTATCACTCACATACATATTGCATGTGTGAGTGTGTATATATGCATATACATATACATCTATATGAGTGTGCAGGTATATATATATATATATATATACACACACACATATATATATATGTACATGTGTAGTCGTATATTGTGTATCTACATTATATATACATATATATATATGTGTATTTCGTATATTGTGTATACATATATATGTGTGTATTTCGTATATTGTGTATATATATATATATATACATACATATATATATGTATATGTGTATTTCATATATTGTGTGTATATGTATATATATGTGATTCTATATATATATATATATACATGTATAGAGATGGAGCGATAGAGAGAGCGATTTCCTCCTTACATTTGAATCTGTAATCTTTCCATTTTCTCTTTTTGTTCTCTCATTCTCACAGTCATTCTCATTCTCTAACTCTTTCCTATTTCCTTCATGTGCTTTCTCCATTTTACTTTTGTGTGTGTGTATTTGCTGTTTTTTTTTGTTGTTGTTTATTATTTCACTGTTTCGTCTTTATTTTCTTCACTCCCCCCCCACCAATCCCATACTTTCTACTCATGCATTTTACGTCCTTTCTTCCATTCTCTTCTTATTTTCCTTCTGTCTTTCTGTCCTTCTTTAGACGATGCCCTTACCTCTTTGATATGAAGCCAATTATTTCTTGACTATTGCTCCATTGCTTTGTCTACAAATACTGATACATATTGTGACATTGGTAGTATTATTGTTATTCTTACTATTCTTTATGTTATTCCTAAACATTCACCTTATTTACTTTCTTCATCTTCTTTGTATCCTTTGTCTTTTTCTTTCTCCCCTCTTTTCTTTATCCCTATTCTATTGATTCCCTTAGATCTGCTTCAATCTTTTTTTTATCTCTTTTTTTTTTCTTGATACTTCTCAACTTTCTTCTATCAGCTTCCTCAACTTTCTTCTTCGTCATTGCTTTTGCATTTTAGTTCTCAATGAAGCCTAGAGAGATACTCTGTCCAGTATGAACACTCTGACAGTATGGTTGTTTATAAACTACTGGAACTGATATGGTTACCATTAATGTTTCAATATTCTTTTGGGCCATGTAACTCTGCCAATTCTAATGTCCAGTTCAATGCTTAAAAGAATTCAATGACAGACTAAAACTAGCTCAACTCAGAACAGCTGAAATCAGTGAAGACATGAATAAGAAAATACAGCAAACAAATGAAATACTAACCGAAATAAAGTTTGTCTAAGTTTTTGAGGTGAAAAATTATCATTATTAGACATTGATATAAGTTTGTGAGCTGGTCAAATTGTTAGCAACTTTGGACGTAATGCTTAGTGGTATTTCTTCTGGATTTTTATGTCCTGAATTCAAATATTAATGAGGCCAAATTTATTTTTCACCTTTCACCCTTTCAAAGTTGAGTTAGTTTTGGTCTGTCATAGAATTCTTTTAAGCATTGAACTGGACATTAGAACTGGTAGAGTTACATGGCCCAAAAGAATATTGAAACATTAATGGTAACCATATCAGTTCCAGTAGTTTATAAACAACCATATTGTCAGAGTGTTCATACTAGCTGTGTATTGGGGTCGATGTAATTAGCTTATCTCCTTCACCTCAAAATTCCTGGCCTTGTGCAACAAATTTGAAAGTTTTGTTATTCACTGGTGTATTTGGGTTATTGTTCTCGTCCTGATTGATATAGTGACGATATTTTGGCTACTGAATGTTCAAGCCCCCTCCAGGTACTACAGTGGTTAATAGAAGGAATAATTTTCAAGTGTTAAGTGTTTAGCTGGTGGTCGTGAGTTCAAATGCTGGGTTATTCAAACAATATATACTCTGGTTCAAGCGTAATGAGTAAGCAACACTACAAGATTTAGAATAGTTAATAAAAAGAATATTTCTGAGATGGAGTGTGGATTGAGAACAATCTTTGTCTTCAGTTGTACTACATACACGGATTCCATGACTTTCTGTTACCATCCAGTTTCATTATGAATTTGAACTGGGAATTTGTATTATAGTGAATCTTTCATTACCTGATTGCACAACAATGGATGCGTATGGATGTGTTGCAGTTACTCTGTTGATAGAGCTTGCTGATCCTGACCATTGAGCTTCTAGGATTCCTCCACTCAGCATCAATGTAAGAAGCACCATTGGTTCAGTTGAGCTCTTCCACTGTCTCTTCACAATTCACCATGTGGATCTTTGTGGTTTCCATCTCTGTTTACAATTTTGTTCCAGTTGTTTTCAAATTTGGTATATGGATTAAGTTTCATATACTAATTATGAAAATGAAATTAATTTTTCCTATAAATCCATAATTAAAAAGTTATTAGCCTTTAAAATTTGCAGAATTTGGGTATCTTAGCCAATCAGTAGTGAGTATTTTAGACATCACCATGGAGAAGAAGTTTGTTTCTTTTGTAACTAAAGCAAAGAAGCACTACATGTTCCACAGCTGATTGTGTAGAACTCTGTTTCCATAGTAACCAAAGATGCTGCGCATGTACACAAGGAGTGTAGTCACCACTTGTTCTGTAATTGTTTGTTTTCATAACAGATGGGACTCACATTCAACAAATTGAAAGTACATGGGCATGGTTAACTCTTATATTTTTTTCTACAATAATTCTAGATAATAACTCTGTGAACTAGAGGAAGAAGATTCTGCTAGAAATGAAAGGCAGGCAAACTTCACCATGAGGTAGACCAAGGGTCTTTGCAAATTTTCCTCACCAAGTTCCAACTTTAATCATTTTGAGGTTTACTGTGTTTTTCTTCTTCTACGCTAGTGGCAAACAGCGGTTGTTGTACTGGGTGTGCTGCCACACCCAATGCCACCAAATTCCAAGCAGGGGTATAACAAAAGTTTTGTGATTAAATAAATGAGTAAAGTTAATATTTATAATTAATTTGCCATTTTCGATGGATGGGCAGCACATACCTAGCATACATCTGTTCTACACACAAAATAGTACAACCAATTTAACCTTGTTGTTCACAAATTGAGATTCAAAGTTGTGGCATCATCTTTCTTTACCGTTTTATGATGTACCTATAAAGTACATGAAGTGGTATCGAAAGGTTCCTGGATTAGTTATGTTTAATAAAAAATGACTTATTTACCTAAGTACTAACATCATCTCCTTCAAAATAGTCACCTTGTGCAGCAATGCACTGGTCCCAACATTCCTGCCACTTTTGGAATCTGACCCAGAAGTTGTTTTCCAGAAGTAAACCAAGGACCTTCAGCGATATACTCTGGATCTCAACAATGGTGTTAAACAGTGACCTTTGAGCTACATTTTCATCTTGTTGAAGAGATGGAAGTTCACAGGTACTGAATCTGGTGAATTGGGTGGGTGCAGATGTGATACCATGTTGTTTTTGGCAAAACTCTCACAAGTGAGGAGAGCTTGGAGACAAGGTGCATTGACATTGTGAAGAATCCAATTCGTCATGCTCAACAGATCCGGTCGTCTTTGCTGAATTTTCCCCCTCAAATGCTTCAAACTGTTGCAGTAGAACTCTTGATTGGTGGTCTGGGTCTGGGAGACAAATTCTTGATGCCCAATGCCACATTTCCTGGGGTGATGCTCATGGCAAGTTTTCCAGATTGATCATCATCTTCCAGGGACATTCTTCCACTTTTGAAGTACCCATACTACTTGAAACAATGTGTACAACCCATTGCCTCATCACCATAAGTTTGCTGAAGCATGCTAAATGTTTCTTATTTCTTTATTGCCCACAAGGGGCTAAACACAGAGGGGGACAGACAAGGACAGACAAAGGGATTAAATCAATTACATCGATCCCAGTACGTAACTGGTACTTAATTTTATTGACACCGAAAGGATGAAAGGCAAAGTTGACCTCGGCAGAATCTGAACTCAGATCATAACAGCAGACGTAATACCGCTAAGCATTTCGCCCGGCATGCTAACGTTTCTGCCAGCACTCCACCTTCAGCATGCTGAATGTTTCTGTTGCAGACTTCCCAAGTTTAACGGAAAATTTCACATTGGCTTTTTCTTCCTGTCCATGACAAAATCGCAAACTACAGCATACACATGATCACAAAAACACAAATTAAACGACTTGTGAAGTAAACATAGCAATGTCACTTGGCACACTGCCTCATGAAGATCGCTGCTAGCTCTCACAGTACATGCAATCATGGGTTACTGTTTGATTGAGCAGTACAGAACTAGTCCACGAACTAACTGACTGACTAATTGGCTGGCTTTCTTTCTTTCTTGCCCTTTTCTGATTCTAGTCATCAAACTACAGCCATGCTTGGAGCACCCTCTTCATAGTCTTTGTTGATTATATTGTCCTCAGCACTTATCTTTAAGTTTCTTCTTTTTTTTATCAATCTCTGTTTGTTGAAGTGCTTGTTTTTGCAAGACACAAGCATGAATACTGACACAAATACATACACATATATACACATCTATATAACATACTGTATGTGTGTGTGTGTGTACATACATATATTTATACATATATTATATGTATATATATATTTATACATATATGTATGTATGTATATATATATATATATATATATATATATATATATATATATATATATAT
>NC_068982.1:59732512-59732763 GCF_001194135.2 Octopus bimaculoides | reverse complement strand
AACTTTAAAATGGATAAAACAAAAAAGGACAAAGCTCCTTTCCTAATCTTATATACACATAGGGCTAGTTTCCTGGTTTCAGGGGTGTATATATTCCCCACTGGAAGGGAAGCCAGTCCATTGCAGGTTTACTCATTCTTACCAGCTCAGTGGATTGGAGAGACATGAAATGAAGTGCTTTACTCAAAAATGCAATGCATCACCAAATCCTTGTGAGTGGATTTGGTAGACAAAAACTGAAAGAAGCCTGT
>NC_068982.1:59727343-59732502 GCF_001194135.2 Octopus bimaculoides | reverse complement strand
GTATTCAACTGGTACCTATTTTATTGATCCTGGATGGGATGAAAAGCAAAGTCGACCTTGGCAGAATTTGAACTCAGAACATAAATATGGATGAAATACCACCAAGCATTTTGCCTGACCTGTTAACATCTCTGGCAGCTTGCCACCAATTTCCTACTGTTAATATTGCCATGGCTTTTGCTTTTGCTGCAGTCCTTGCTGGTGCAGCTTTTATCTCTAACTTTAAAATGGATAAAACAAAAAAGGACAAAGCTCCTTTCCTAATCTTATATACACATAGGGCTAGTTTCCTGGTTTCAGGGGTGTATATATTCCCCACTGGAAGGGAAGCCAGTCCATTGCAGGTTTACTCATTCTTACCAGCTCAGTGGATTGGAGAGACATGAAATGAAGTGCTTTACTCAAAAATGCAATGCATCACCAAATCCTTGTGAGTGGATTTGGTAGACAAAAACTGAAAGAAGCCTGTCATACATACATGCATATATATATATGTGTGTGTCTTTGTGTCTGTGTTTGTCCCCCGTTCACCACTTGACAACTGGTGTTGGTGTGTTTATGTCCCCATGACTTAGCAGTTTGGCAAAAGAGACTGATAGAATGAGTACTAGGCTTTAAAAAATGTAATTCTTCAAGGTGGAGCCCCAGCATGGCCATAGTCTGTAACTAGTAAGTGATAAAAGAGATGGTTTGGGACTGGTTTCATCACTTTTGAGATGTTGACAGTGAAGATAACAGAGCATTATTATAAACATTATTAAGTCTTTCTGTTAATCACTTGATTACATTAGAACATTCTGTTGTGGCTGAGCACTCCACTGACATGTGTACCCTTAACGTAGTTCTCGGGGATATTCAGCATGACACAGTGTGACAAGGCTGACCCTTTGAATTACAGGCACAACAGAAACAGGAAGTAAGAGTGAGAGAAAGTTGTGGTGGAAGAGTACAGCAGGGTTCGCCACCATCTCCTGCCAGAGCCTCGGGGAGCTTTATGTGTTTTTGCTCAATAAACACTCACAACGCCTGATCTGGGAATCGAAACCGCGATCCTATGACCGCGAGTCCGCTGCCCTAACCACTGGGCCATTGCGCCTCCACTGAACATTCTGTTACAGATGCAGGAACATGTCAATACTTGCAAACTGGATTTCTTTCAAAAGATCTAAAGCTCAATATAATCCAGATGATGGGCTCAGTTGTATGAAAAGCCACAAAAGGTCAATAGTTCCAAGAAGCAAATTTTTCCCAGTTTGCAATCAAGCTATGAAAGTACAGTAGTGAGCTACATAAAGGAGCTAACTTAATGCTGCATAATTAGTTCATGCAATGAGTGTGCAAAAGGTAAAGGTACTTTTGGAAAATTCTATAAATATACAGAAAATGCAGCAAGTTATGCAAATACAATCATAATACAGAGTTTGTAACTTGTTGATGATAGTAGAAATGTAGTGAAAGTCCTATCATTATTCACAACAGTGTCTTTATGCGTACACCATATTAAAATATGCATGTATATACTGTTGTGAAATATGAGCATTAAATGTGAAATATGTGTGGTAATTGAAATGGAATTTGTTAAATATGGTCCACTGGATATTCTTTATAATCTTGTGAGAAATATTGACTGTTAGTGATTTGAGAAATCAACTAAGCATCCAAACGATTGGTTGATTTATTTAAGAAACAGACAGCCTATATGTGTGGATATTACATCATAGTGAAAAAGGGTTGTGACTTAGTGATGGAAGATACCCATAGCTAGAGGTCAACCTGAGATGATGCAATTAAATCAAGCTTGAGAATAATATGCCTCGTAGATAAAACACCACAGGATTGAGATGCATGAAGTGATGTTGTAATGCAGACTCATCCGGTCATATGGTGGAATGGAAAAATAATTGTTAAAATGATGTTGATTAAGATGATTGGAATTTCTTAACATGTCTTTCAATCTAAACTATCAAAATCCTAAAATGTCAATTGTGAAGTTACTGCATTGAATAATCTGTTTCAGGACAACATATTTTGATACATTATAAAGTAAATTTGTTTGATAGAATTCCCTGTTAAACAGTACAAGGTTGTAATAAAAGTCATGAATGATGGTCTTCGACCACAAGACATCTGTAAAGTATAATAATAATAATAATAATAATAATAATAATAATAATAACCTCTTGCAGAAATTCTTTTAATTGTTGGTTAGTATCAGAGTAGACACTGCTACAGAGAATTTAGTCTACAACATAGAGAAGTTCTTCTCACCTAGTCCTACCTTTCAACTTGACTTTATCAAATATTGAACATTTTTACTAGAAGATGAGGGAGACATTTCACAACAATTTAAGTGTATGACAATCCGCTGTTTCTTTTTATTTCATAATTATTAATCATACAGATGATGGCATTGTATTTAATGTCCTTCTTATCAGCATATAACACTGTCCCTTTTAAGTGTTCATCAACATTGAAATTTCAAAAGAATTCTAAGAATTTATGCCTTTTTGCCAATATCTGCATGTTGAGATAAACCTACATAACATCACACATGCATGAGTGTGCAGACAGACACACACACACACACACACTCTCTCTCTCTCTCTCTCTCACACACACGTACATACATGCTTACACACTTATACACATGTACATGTACGCTTATGTACACAAAGAGAAAATGACTTCTTACCAGTTATTAATTAGCTGTGTTGCAAAGAAGCTAATGAAAAATTTTTTTTTAAAGTTGGTGGGGAGGATTTTCAAACAATTTTCTGGTATCTGAATTACTAGGTAATAATTAAGTATATGGAATATTAAACCAATTTCGAAGCGATTATATATTTAAATAATAATTGACTTCATTTATATAACTACACCTATTATGGTTATGCAACTGTGTATATGATGTGGCTTCTTTTTATACATCTTTTACATGACAATATATTAGTTTATATAAACTGTTTAGCAGAAGGATAATCAACTTCATATTTCTGCTGAATTATCATTGATATCATCACCATCCTTGTCACTACCACCAACATCCACAGCAGCAGCATTATAGTCATCATCATTATCATCCTTGTTGCTAGCATCATTAATTAAAATCCGGTTTTTGTATGCTAACATACATTGGCTTGATTCTGGTTCTACACAAACCTATTTTCGTCTAACTCTATCCTACATCCTTCCAGCTGTGAAGTGTAACTATGTTCTAGTTTAACTTACCCCAAAGTCATACTTCATTTACCTGTCATGTGTTAACCATTAGCATTATATGACTATTCAAAGCAGTCGTATCTCTTACTAATGTCAATGACACCCAGATGCTTCTTCAGCTTGTACTCTTTTCATTTTCCTGTGCACCCTCAATGCCTTTAGTATTCATAATTCCAAGTCGTACTTCCTCATATTTCTGGTAAATATTATATTTGGTATTCCATTGGCAAAGAGAAGGAAATGTTATTGTCAACAGAGTTTGTAGTTCTTTAAATGTTTTCTATCATTTTCCTTCACTGGGTTCAATCCAAAGTAAGAATTTTCTATATCTTATGGGATTTTGAATTTATGTCAGTCAATAAAATAGTTGGTTCAGCTTCTGCAGGTATCAAGAATATTCTATAATGGGAACCTATTTTCTTCATTATAGTACAAAAACATTTCTGTAAGTACTACAAGAACCTTTACATGTTGTCTTTCAGAATAATACATTGTTTACTTTAACCAATTCTACTGGAATATCATAGGAAACAGTCCTCGTTATTGTTATAGCTGGTACTAGAATGCTAGAATGTATTTTCCTTCTGCAGAAACAAGATTCACAAAAATCCTAACAATGATAAAATCTGCTGATATTCAGTTCCTGCCAAAACATTTAATGAATGGAAAATTAAATAATATATCATCATCATCATCATGGTTAGAACACCTTTGGAGAACTCAACTGAAGCTAAACAGTGACAATACAATACCAGTACAACTAACTCAACAAGGGAACTTCCCTGTCATTCGACCTGCTGAAAGAAACTGCCAAATCTCTCTGAAATCACACATTACTATTTTGGAAAATGGAAGGACAAATTGGATAATTTCATTCTAAATACACTTTTCAATTAAATCGTTTCTAATGGTGGAACTTGAAGTAAATAAAGCTGTAAATAATGTTATTTTAATATTGGGCTCAAAATCACTGGAAAAAATCAAAAGGCTGCCTGTAGGATGTGAACCAATATTGTCTGGTTAGCTTTGAATTTTTCCATCCAAAGAGATTTTTAATCCAATATTAAAATGTTATAATGCAATGAGTTGGCAGGATTGTTAGCTCGCTAGGCAAGATGCTTAGTGGCATTTTGTCTTTCTTGACTTTCTGAGTTGAGATTCTGCTGAGTTTGACTTTGCCTTTCATCCTTCCGAGGTCAATAAAATAAGTACCAGTTGAACACTGAGGTTGATGTAATTGACTTACTCCTTCCTCTGAAATTGCTGGCCTTGTGCCAAAATTTGAAACTAATATTCAAATGCTATTATTTATAGTTTTATCAACCATGAATTCCCCTGTTAAAAATGAATCATTTCGTGTCTCAAAGTTTCCCAATTCTTATGACACCATTCTATAACTTTACCAGTTCCACTTATTAGACAGTCGCCATGCTGGGGCAACACCTTCAAAAGTATAGGCAGAATTATTTGACTGAAACATTTTCTTGACTCTGAAAAGTGGAAGGGTAATATTTGACTAGAGCATGATTTGATATCAGAATGTCAACGAACCTAATTAAGTGCAATAATTAATTTCTGCAGTCCATTATCATATCCTTTTATTCTTTTACTTGTTTCTACTAGTAGCCATGCTATGACTTTACCTTGAAGGGTTTAGTTCATCAAATCAACCATCATCATCATCATCATCATCATTATTTAATGTCCATGTTCCCTGCTGGTATTGGTTGGAATTTTGGATGGGGACCTAGAAGTCAGAAGACTGTGCCAGACTCTACTATCTACTTTGGCATGGTTTCTAAAGCTGAATGCCTTTTCTAATGCTGCCATTCTCCTCCTCCTCCTCCTCCTCCACATCATCATATAAAGTCTGCTTTCCATGCTGGCTTGGGTGATACAGTTTGACAAGAGCTGGCAAGCTAAAGGGCCATGCTAAGCTC
>NC_068982.1:59721881-59724833 GCF_001194135.2 Octopus bimaculoides | reverse complement strand
CCCTTCCTCTCTCTCTCTCTCTCTCTTCCTCCCTTCCTCTCTCTCTCTCTCTCTCTTCCTCCCTTCCTCTCTCTCTCTCTCTCTGTCTCTCTGTTAATATACATATGTTTGAATGTATTTATGTGTATATACACACATGAATACACACAAACACACACACACGTACAGTATCCCATCGTGGTCACTGTCCAATGACTGAAAGCAGTAAAAGTTAAAGATAAGGAATAGTTAGATAGATATTTAATATGGATATATAAATATATAATATATTGAGAGAGAGGGTGAAGAAGAAGGAGAAAGGCTTGCAGATAGAGGAAGGTAGTGATATTTATACATTGTGGGGCACCCTGGGCAAGTGTCTTCTACTATAGCCTTGATGACCAAAGCTTTGTGAGTGGATTTGGTAGATGGAAACTGAAAGAAGCCTGTCATATATATGTGTGTGTGTGTGTGTGCACTTATGTGTGTGTGTGTGTGCACTTATGTGTGTTTGTGTGTCTGTGTTTGTCCCCCACCTTGACAACCGATGTTGGTGTGTTTATGTCCCTGTAACTTGGTGGTTTGGCGGAGGAGACTGAAAGAATAAATGGTGAGCTTGCAAAAGAATGAATCCTGGGATCGATTTGTTCAACTAAAGGCAATGCTCCACCATGGCCGCAGTCAAATCACTCAAGCAAATAAAAGAATAAAAGAATATATATATATATGAATAAACAACAGATGGATAATGCGTCAATTCACTATAGTTGTTTCCAATGAATTTTTAATTAATTGATTAATGGAGACTTTACATCATTAGAAAAAACCATTTTCATCAGGTGAATACATGAACCAGCAAGGATCATAGAATCATGAAGATGCACATCTCATTGGTTTTTGAATGCTTTTGATTGTTGTGGTTCATGTATTCAACTGATGAAAACGTTTTTTACTAATGATGTAACATTTCCATTAATCAATTAATTAAAAATTTGGAGTGAATTGACACATTATCCATCTGTTATTTATTCATTTATTCTTCACCTTTCTTGGAACCTGTTCCTTGCATAGATCCAAAATATATCCTGGGCCATACATTTAGTACAATGTGTGTTTCTTGATTGACCTCAGGGCTATTGATATACTCAGTCGGGTACAGTTAATCATAGACATAACCTGATTATCTTTCTGCCTGTACTTTGGTACCCACATATGTATTTCACTATTTTTGTTGTGTACACATTCCACTTTTTATCCCGACCTAGTGCCTTACTATTTAAGTGCCTGATTCACTTGAATTCTGATATATTATATACATATGTGTGCGTATATATATATATATATATATATATATATATATATATATATATATATATATATATATATATATATATATATATATATATATATATATACATATACAGGGAGAATTCACAAAAAAAAACAACAGACACAGACAGGTGGTGTAGAAAACAAATAGATGTATTAATATAACACTCAGGAATTGAAAAAGTCTTTAAAGTTTCGAGCCTACGCTCTTCCACAGAAAGGAACACAGAAAGAAACAAGGAGAGAAAAAAAATGTGTGTATTGGTTAGCAATCTATCATGGCGAATGCTGGACAGAGGGGTCACGCAGGAGAGTTAAGAAGAAGGGGTGTATATATATATATATACACACACACACACACACACGTGCCATGCAGTTTGCATGGGGGTGTTTATACATCCATATTTATTAACAGTTATTTTTAATACATTTTCTTGCTGCATTGCATGTCTGTTTCTTTTTTGCATCTGTGATTTTATTTTTGATCTTCTATATAAATGAAGATATATCCTTTGTTTTGCTGCTTTTCTTTCTATGAAATGAGAAGATAAATTGCAGAACTGTTATTTTAATGTGTTGTATCTATTTATCATCTGATGAGACACATCTGCCCTGCTGGATGCTCCTGAACCAGTTGTTAAGTGTCCCACCCATGAAGGATCAATGCTAGATTTGTCGAAACAATTGTCATGGTTAATAATAAAAATTCTCGTATATTCCATCTTCTGTCTTTCATTTACCATATATATATATATATGTATGTATATATACTTAGAAGGTTGTTTGTTATGTACCTATAAAGTGCTTATCTGTATAGGTGACTCGTCAGACTCAAATGGCTGGAGGCACATAATCTCTCTAAAACTGGAGGGAGGAAAACGTCATGGTCAGTTAAGTTTCTAAGCAAAAAAATTTTTAGAATGAATCTCTCTACTGGCAAACTTGGGTGGGGTAGAGTTATTCCCTTACACCAGTTCCAGTTATGTCTATGACACTCTTGCTGAAGATTTCTGAAGGGGGCACCATTTACTCAGTCAGCAAATGGGGAACTCTACATTTCCAACACGAATTTCCTCTGATGAGGGAACTGACTAAAACTTCTTTTTTGGAGTTTAAAAAGGTCCCTGGTCAATTGTGTTTGTCAAGATTTTTTCTCTTTGGGCCAAGCAAACCTTACATCATTTGTTCCAATTGAGGTACTACCCCAGTTGCTCTAGGAGTCACCATTTAATTATGTATGGTGTACCATCCAATTTTAAATGACATATGTAGCTGGTCAGGTGCATGATGCTGTTCTCTCTGGTATATTTAAGGAGGACCTCTGATTGCTAAGACGAAGTTTGAATGGGCCACCTGTAGATATAACAAATTTCTGTATTTATGCCCTTGTGCTGGTTTGTGTTACAGTTATTGTTGTTGCTGTTACTGGTGATGCTGTTATCTCTGCCTGACCCATTTCTGGCAGTGCTGTTGCTACCACTGCTGGACATGATGCTAGCCAGCTATGTATGGTGTTCAAAAGAGGAAGGGTATTTTCATATTGGCATGGGTGTTTATACACACACAACATATGCATATACATACATATATATAAATGTATACTTGCATGTGTATGTATGCATGTGTGTGTGTGTGTATATATAT
>NC_068982.1:59713792-59721538 GCF_001194135.2 Octopus bimaculoides | reverse complement strand
CACACATACATATATATACATGTATGTGATATCTCATTCTCCAACCCAAACCTATTGATCTGGTATAATTCTTCAGCTGGGTCCTTCTTCTATAAGTCATTTAATTATCATTGTTCTTTCTTTCTTTCACACACACACACACACACACACACACACACACACACACAGATAGATAGATAGATATATAGATAGATACCTCTATGTACATATATATATATATATTCATGGAACATATCTATAAAGAAAGATAGATACATACATAGATACCTCTATGCACATATACACATTCATGCAATATATATATATATATATATATATATATGTATAAATATATACAGAGAGAGAGAGAGAGAGATAGAGAGAGAGACAGACAGACAGACAGACAGACAGAAGTATAGTGAGAGAGGGACCATTGTAAGTAACAGTGTATGAAGAGGAGAAGATGAAGAAGCTGACAAAGAAGAAGTTGATGATGATGATGATAGTGACAACGATAAAGATGATGATGATGACAATGCCAATGATGATGACGATGATGAAGAAAAAAGGTGGGGTGGTGGGAGGCAGCAGCAGCAGCAGCAGCAGCAGCAGCAGCAACAACATCAACAACAACATCAGTGTGTGTTTGACGCCATGTTATTAAATTGAGCAAGTTGTCGTAAAAGTTCTGTTCAGCCAGTCTGCCAGTGATTTGTAGAAATACGCTTGCTCCATTGTCAGATAAAATATCTTCAAAGCTAAATTACATGTTTGCTCCTTATGTTCAATGAATTTCTCAAAGTTGGGGATATAATTTGATTCTTGCTATTGATAAATGAAAACTCCTTCCGATTCAACGAAATTATACATTGCTTTGCTAATGTTGAAAAAAAAAAAAAAAATCTAATGTTCTTCACTAAATGTTTTCTTTTGAGAAACCAATTCAACGAATTGATTTTGAATTACAAGTGCCTCCTCTCATTTTTCCTCTTTTTCCTAATATATTTTGTCTCTCTCCCCCTATATATATATATATATATATATATATATATGTATGCATATCTCACTATCTGTTTCTATATGCGTGTATATACCTCACTATCTATTTCTATGTATGCATATATCTCACTATCAATATCTACATTTGTATATATCTCACTATCAATTTCTATATTTCTCTCTAATTTGATCTGATTTTCTTTATCTGTCCTTCTTTTCTCACTCTATCTCATCTTTCACAACCTCAGATTTTTTCTCTATCTTTCTAACTATATCCTTCTCTAGTTTTTCTTTCTCTAACTTCTTTCACCATATTCCTTCTATCTATATCTCTCGCTTTTCCTACTTTGATCTGACCCTCTTTCAAATTTGATCTTATTCTCTCTTTCTCACTACTTTGATCTTCCTTTCTTTCTCCTCTAATCTCAGTCTCTCTTCTGCGACTTCTTCACAACTTCTTTCACTCCCTTTTTTTTCTTCAATCTCTCTCAATTTTTCTCTTTTTACTCTCTCTTAAAGCAATTTCTTCTCTAATTTTTTTTATTTATTCCTTGTCTTCATCACTCCTATATATTTCCTTTACATTCTTTTTCTTCGTCTATCTCTTGTTTTCCTCTAACTTCTCACTATTTATACTAAAAACATGATGTGATCGGAGAATTTCCTCACAATGTTTTCTGGAAATTAGGGATAACATTTCAATAAAATATATTGATGTTTTGTCACAGTTTTAAAGATGGCAGATCTGTTTTATTTTGTTTTTGATAGTTTTTGTGTCTGTGTGTATATGTGTAAGCATGTACACATATACAAACACATATACAAACACACATATTAAATATATAGTCTCTAAATATGTATGTATTTATGAGTGTGCATACACACACACACACACATAACAATAGATACAAATGAAGAGCTTATACATTGTCATGACAATTGTTTCATTAAGAGATTTTAGTGCATTGTAACATTGTACAGGCAGCTATGTTATAACATACAACATTAATATGATATTGCAAGACACAATAGAAATCTCTCAAATCATCATGCTGCACCATGTTGCATAAGAGCAAATATCAATGCGCTTCATTTTGATATACTCTAATCTTAATTGATCCTCTTTAATCTATCTATCAATTTGTCTGTCAGCTTATTTGTCTATATGTGTATATATATATATATATATATATATATGACTTCTTTGGTAACAGTATTTCATAATCAGTTTATCTTTTATTTCTTAAATTCAACAAGTTGACAGAAATGTAAAGGTAAAATTTTTCACAGGTCTTTAAGGAGCAGAATTCATTTCCTTCATAATTTTTGCAAATTTTGTCGCTGACTTCAATATTTTCAAATTAATGGTGCCTTCACCTTTTAGTGTCTGAATTTGTTGTGAGAGTTGATGTTTCAAATCTAAAAGAATCTGTGTTCAATATGCATCTACTTTTAGGTTTATACCTGAATATATGAATTTACTTTGGCTTCCTAACTTCATTCTTTTCTCATAATTGCATTTGTTTACTCAAAGAATTAAAGAATTAAAATTTTTAAAAAGCTACTTTCATTACAAAAAAACATACAGTAAAACAAATATACAACTGATAAAGATTAATTAAACGTAAAATTTGTAATCAATGAAACTCATTAATATTCTACAAAACCAATCTCAAATTTAAAGACCACAGGGGTAACTTTCTAGCTGACCCACAAATGTATGCTCTTTAACTCCAGCAGAGAGCAAACTAGGTGTGAATATATCTTAGATACAATTATTATAAAAATTAGTCAAGCTTGAGGCCCCAGCATGGCCACAGTCCAATAAGTAAATATCATTAATAAATGATATATATAATGGCAAATATACTGTAAAATTTTACCACTCCTCCATTTCTGAGTTTTTGCTTTTTAATATATTAAAGTTTGGCAAGAATTTTACCCTCATTAATATTTTTGAGATTAGAGCTGTCTTTTTGATTGCAGAGTTTAGTGACAAACTATCTGATGCAGCTGTGACTTACATTCATCAGCTACTGGGATGATATCTCGCTGGAGGAAATTTAACCTCAGCGACCTTACCTTTGAAGAAAAAGGCCTGTTAATTTTCGCTTGTATAAATGGTCTTTCATTAAATAGACTTAAGAAAGAAAATGGTCAAAAATTTCAGCTCAAAGAAATGCATTTATTACCAGTAACAAGGAAGTCAATTTTTTATTATTTTTTTAGATAGCATACACTGGTAACTGTTGCTCTTATAGGAAGCTAAATGGAAGACTGGTCATCATCATCATTATCGTCATTTAATGTCCGCTTTCCATGCTGGCATGGGTTAGACGATTTGACTGAGGACTGATGAACCAGATGGCTACACCAGTCTCCAATCTGATTTTGCAGAGTTTCTACAGCTGGATGCCCTTCTTAACGCCAACCACTCCAGGAGTATATTAATAAGTTATGCTGTCATTCTCTTTATCATTAATGAATTTAGCAAGGATTAACCATTATATCACAAATAAACAATGTTACTTAGGTTTAGTGGCACATGCCATGAGTAGATATACATAGCCCACATGTTTCTTAAGGTACTTGGATAAAAGAAATATTACCTTCCTCTCTCAAAATGTGCAGAAACTAATGCAAAATATTAATTTCCTTAGTAGTATTTGCCAAGCCATTCTCTGGAAGAACTGGATAACGCTACTTCAGCACCAGTGATAAAATTCTTCATTTTGTCTCATTAATTTGTTGATTTTGAGAAGTAAGCCAATTTCTACATGTTATCACCAAAACAAATTTATCTTACCTACAGGCTGAATAGATTACAATTTTATATGTGTGTATATGTCTGTATATGTGTATGTGCGTGTGTGTATATATGCACAGAGAAAAAGAGATTTAATTGTAAATAACAGTGTATATATGATGGAGGAGAAAGAGAAGTAGTAGTTGTAGGAGGAGAAGGAGTAGTTGATGGTGATGACAATCTTCGATCGCTTTTAGAAGTTCTATAAATATCCTTTCCTATCCTATGCATATTTGGAGTTCTCCTGCCTAACAAGTATTTTGTCAAAGGTTACCTAGTAATTAAGTATTGTTTAAAAGGTCTCACTAAGAGACTAAAATCTATTAAACTGTTTTGTCTTCTCTGGTCTCTTTCTCAAGAATTTGACTACTGTATTTTGTACACCCTTTCACATTTCCAGTTTATTATATCTTTATTTCTTTTCCTTCTCCCCTCTTCCTCTTATCTATTTTTACATTTTTCTTTCAATGCAGGCATGGCTGTGTGGTAAGAAGCTTGCTTCTCTACCTTATGGTTCTGGGTTCAGTCTCACTGCATAGCACCTTGAGTAAGTGTCTTTTACTAAAACCCCAGGTTGATCAAAGCCTTGTGAGTAAATTTGGTAGGTGAAAACTGAAAGAAGCTCGTTTTATATATGTGCCACTGGGAATCGAACTCACAACCTTGTGGTTGCAAGCCAAATACCTTAATCACTATGCCTTCAACTTCAGCTAAATTATGACTGCTGGGAATTTGTGAATCACTCTGTATGCATAACCTCCAGATGTCATTTTAAAACCAGACCATGATGCAGAATGAGAAATTAATCTTTACAGCAAAACTGGCTTCTAATTTTGGTGCAAAGCAAGAAAGTTCGAGGGAAGGTTAGGCTGATTACATTGACCCCAGTGCTCAGCTGATGCTTATATTATTGACCTTGAAAGGATCAAATGAAAAGCCAACCTCAGTGGACAATAAACCTGTTTTACATTGATCAAGAGAAAATTTAGAAGAATAAAGTCAAACTAGGACAATGCACTGGGAGCTAGGATAAGTGAGATAGATATTCTTCATATAGGGTGGGAGTTTGTAAAAGAGAATTTAGTGGTTTGGTGTAGCAGAGAGAGAAAAAAAGAAAGAAAGAGAGGAAGAGTGGATGAAGAGTGGATGAAGAGAGGGAGAGAGAGAGTGAAAGTAGGGTTCACAGAGAAATGAAGAAGTGCGGATTACAACCAGATTAGCAAGTAGATTTTATTGTAAATGTCCATGCAAGAAAGATGAGTGTTAAGAATGGTTGATAATATCCAAACAAAATCACTATTTGGGAAAAAAATTGGATTATAGTAGCCAAGAGAAATAGATGAATCTTAAAAGTTAAAAAGTTGGTGGATTTTGAGCAAGCAGAAGAAAATGATGGGTGGTGACAAAATTAGATTAAAATCTTATATATATATATACATGTATGTATGTATGTATGTATATTTGTAAAGAATTGTTCACTGTAATTTTTCTGTTCAAATTTTTAAAAAGTCAACGTATTTCCTGGTAAAGTGTTTACAAGCAAGTATATTTTTATTTATAAATACTGTTTGTAGTTTTAATTTACTTACAATATTTTATATATGTAAATGTTATAAAAAAAACTGCATGTGTGTGTGCACGTGTGCAAGAGGCTGAACAGTTGTTGACTTAATTACTTGGAAATTCAAAGACATGAAAATACATGTCTCTCAGATGGCAGACATCTGAGAGACATGTATTTTCATATCCACGAATCATTAAGTAACAGATGCTTGAGTCAACAACTATATATATATATATCTATAAATTTATATATATATATATACACAATGTACACTCATACACACACAAAAGCATATGTAGTCCACAGACTAGTGAAGCAGGTGTAGTCATTTGTTTAAGCGATTTTGTGATTTATTTTAATTATTTTGTACTTCTTGTAAATATAAATATTATTATTCACATTTATTTTCAGTAAATATTTAATTTCATCTGACTTGTTGTGGTAATTATATAATATGTCATAACAATGTAGGTTCGTTGATAATGTAATTGGAATAATATGAAATAATGTTTACATAAATATGGAAACCAATTTTAATGGAAGTTGAAATAATGTTTATATTAATTGATATAATTAGATATGTACAGATAAAAACAAAGAAACAAAGTAAAAAGAGAAACAATTATTTGGATAAATAATTGTGAATAAGACCCATTAAAATTAACAAGGAAAGGACTAAGACATTTAAATTAGAAGAAAATTATGTATAAATAAATCAAAAGTAGCAACACAGTAGTTTTAGGTGCATACTTAGGAAGTTTGCTTTGCAATTAGATGGTTCTGAGTTCAGTTCCATGGTTTCACACCCTGGGTAATTGGCTTCTAACTACCATAGCCTTTGGATCAAGTTGGGCCTTATAGGTGAGATTAATGAGACACTATATGAAAGGCCATCAATTGTACTGTAGCTGTTGAAGAATAGTAAACTAAGTCTTCCAAGCAAAAACTGCATCTCAGAGATGAACTTTTCCTTCAGTATAAACATTATTTCACCTTGACCTAATCACTTAGCTTAAAACCCTGCACAAAGTGCAAGTAAGACATACAATGGAGAACTGCTTCCACACTTGGAACAGTTTTATTACTCAACATCAAAACATTCAAGACTTTATCCAAAGAAAGGCCACTCATTGGATTGCCTTGAAGTTATTCCCCAACTTGCTCTAAACCCTGCCCTGTAAATGTGCTGTCATCCTCTTTTTCTTTCTCCCTCTGTTTTTTACCACTGCTACAGTTGCCACTTATGTGTCCTAGGTATGACTTTAAACTGCTTTGGTACTGGGGCCCTGGTATGGAACTTCTAGGGTTTTGATAAATGAGAAACCACCTCTTAGCCATTATTGTTCTCGGGTCTATTCTGACCTGGAGTAGTAGCACTTGCTAGGGTCTCAGTAATGGGTTAACAAGCATGCAAACTGCTTGGAATGAAAGACTCCTAGCTCTCGTTATAACTTCCTTTGAGGGGAAAGTATACTCATGTGAAAAAACCTGAAGCGCAGTTGGTTGTTGGTCATTTCAACCTCTGTTGAGCCACCACTGATTTTATAGCCAATTGCACTGAAAAGTGGATTCAGTACTATACGATACTATATCCACTCAAAGCAAATTCATACACAGGAACTTCTTGTACTTTTGGAATATTTACATGGACTTACTGACTTTGGGAAGCAGTCTTACTTGGTCGTGATTTAACTTCCACCACAGTTGCCATTTCTGGCAAAAGGCTAGTTTCTACTCAGGCACTCCCAGCTCACCTTTTCTCTTCTCATCCATTATATCATGTCCACCACTCCAGATAGTGTACTAAACACTATACTCAGTCCTTCCACCCAGACTGTCATTTCTCAAGAATCCTCTCTCTCTCTCTGGAACATATTTTTCTTGTAATTACCAAGAGTTCAAGCCTGCAACTGTTGAAACAGAACATTATTGGCATCAATCTCACCAGTTTTGGGGTTCCAAGATTCACCAGTCATGGGAATAGCTTTTCCCTCTATACCAAACCAATAAAATAAAACAAAAAAAACTCTGATACAAACATTCAGACCAAATTCCTGAACTGAAGATAATCCATGCTTGTGCTTTCTCCTTATAAAAACCCTTTACATGTTAATTAATTGGTCATTACAAACAAATGAATGGAAGTGCCAGAAGATTTATGTCACTAATATTGGTCTCAGATTTTGACACAAGCACTCATCTGATACTTATTTTATTGACACTGAAGGGATGAAAGCAAAGTTGTCCTTGGCAGAATTTGAACTCAGAACGTGAAGGCAGATTAAGTGCCACTACGTATTTTCCCTGACATGCTAATGATTCTCCCAGCTCACTGCCCTAACAAATATTGGACAGGATTTGTGTGTGTGTATATATATATATATATATATATATATAT
>NC_068982.1:59711491-59713609 GCF_001194135.2 Octopus bimaculoides | reverse complement strand
ATATATATATATATATATATATACAATATATATATATACAAATAAGTCCTGGGGTTGATTTGTTCGACAAAAGGTGGTGCTCCATCATGGTCACAGTCAAATGACTGACACAAGTAAAAGAAAACGAAAAAATATATATATATGCAGTCATATATCCAGATAATCTTTCTGGTTTTACCTTGTATAGCATATGTTTCTGATGGAATTTGTACTCAGTGTTTTAAATATAGGTTAAAACTACACAAACATGCTTGCTATCCAAATAGGATTGTCCCATCTGCTACTCTGTGAATTCAAATACTTGACTATTTGTCTTCATATGCATTTGCATGCAGCTGCATGTTAAAATGTATTGACATTTAAAGGTTATACTAGCCATTATAAAGTTTACTCTTTTTTTTTAATAGGAGATTAATAAACTCTTTAGAGGAAAAGGGATTTTTTTTTATCCATTTTAAAATAAAACAAATTTATCTTTTGTTTACCAATGACAAGCTGCAGACATGGTGTTATACAAATGCACACTTTATATGATATATTTCCCACATTGCAGTATATGGTATACAAATTGCAATTATATTGATAGGTGGGCATAGATACAATACCATGAATATTTATAAAGAAAGCAATGGAGTAAAGCAAACACAATGAACAGATAACCTGCTTGAAATTAAGAATGTTGATGCTAGAAAGAGTAGTTGCAGCCCCCAGATTTAACAGGGTTCTGACCTAACAGTTAAAAATTTGAAAGTATTTACTACATTACAAATATTATAAATTAAAAATGCAAAATTAAAACAGAACACAAAGGATTCTGTGGTACACGTGTTTCAAGCTTTATACGCAAACCATCGTTGCATCATTATATGGGTATATAATTGATAGACAGGATGGTATAAAGCTATCTTCAGCCGCAAATATATTCTTTCCCAAGATTATATCACAAAGAAGAAATTACCAAGAAAAAAGAAAAAGAGAGAGAAACAGGAGAGAGAAAAAGGGGAAGTCCACTTGGTATTATCCATTGTAATATCCATTGTAATATCCATTGTAATATGTTTGTCCTTTAAGTTGATACATTTACATAAAAGTTCATCGGTATTCCGAAATCAAATATTACCTCTAAAATTTGCTTTACAAACATTATATGCAGGATATTACAATGTCTTTCAAGTAAAGATACTAATTCTTCTCAGTTCAAGTCAGGTACCTAGGTAAGTACCTTGGAGTTGCACAGTTTGTCATTGTATTCAACATAAAAATGGGTGAATGAGCTATCAAATCTGCAAGAAGGATAGCGTAATCTTAGAGACACTACTTGGAAGAATAGCACGGTCATATCCAGGTGTTTTTGATCCCAAGTCTGATTGACCAAGGCTGACTTAGAACTAAACAACAGTTATGGTATGTTATGAGTTTTGTATGATTGTACTCTTTTGTTTGCATTCAGTGCTGAAACCAACTGTACACCGAAAATTGACTGAAGACAATAACTAGCAACCATTCCTGTGTATCTTCAATACAATATGCATGTCTTATGCCCTACAAAAGAAAAAACCCTCCTGTAGTTAAAAACAGTAGTAACATCGGTTCTTATTAGTAGTAATTATGGGGTTAAATTGTCTGTTGCAAGTAGCTTCAATATATTTTTTAAAATGAAGTAAATACTAAAGATAACTTACCAGATTTTGTGTTACCAAAGATAATGCACACACACACACACTATATATATATATAAATCCAGAAATGACTAATGGAAGTAGCATTAATTTTTTTTAGGTTGTTCAATTTTTCGCAACCAGTCAGTGGACTGACTGAGGAGTAAACCTATCAAGAACAAACCTATAAAGACTACTGGAAACAGCTGTAAGTAAAATTCACTGCAATAAAGGAAAAAATATGTAATGACCATTATTTATGCCTTGTCTTGTATATCACTCAATGTAAAAAGAACATAACTAGAGCAGAACCACGGATTTACTGTATAGAATGGTGATGAATTATAACATTGGATTCTATCACATGAATACACAATGTTCTTTACTAACCTTAACAATATTGTTAGTGTAGTGTACTAACAGAGAGCTTATGAAGTATTTTTTCCTGGATTGTTAATCA
>NC_068982.1:59705551-59711392 GCF_001194135.2 Octopus bimaculoides | reverse complement strand
TAGAGAGAGAGAGAGAGAGAGATAGAGAGAGAGACGTTTATTTCAAGTACCAATGATGACCAAGCTTTGGAATGTATTCAGGTGATATTGGCAGATTCTAAACATTCTCAACACTGCAAATCATTTTTGACATATGATAAAAATTTTAAATAATTGCATGTGAAAAATAAAACCTTACTTATAGATACTTCAGTTCAGTTAAGTACTCATAGTATCCTTTTAGGATGTCATCCTTTTATCATAATAGATGCTATTTCATAATCTTTACTACCGTTAGCAACATTGAATATATAAATTAAAAAAAAAAAAGAAAAAAGGAAAATGTCTACCTGAAAATATATTGAGTGTCATTTGCTCTTTCCTGCTGTGACTCCAATCAAAATAATATAATTCTAAGAAGTAGAAATGGAAATTAATATTCGGTGGTTAAAGCAGAACCAATTACATTAAATAGAAAGTGTTGCATGCAAAAATATTCTGTAGCTTTTTCTGGGATTAGACAAGCTTTAATATTATTAAAGATGGTATTGGCACCATGCCTACATGCCCTGAAATGCCTGGCTAGAAAATGTGATGGGTTCCTTCATGAATTTCTCATTCATTTAGATATTTCTACTTAAAAGTAAAGCAGCCCAATTTTCCATTGCACTGCTGCAGTAAAAGCGTTATGTAGTAAAGTTATCTTCAAGTTGTCTCTTTTACTTACTACCTCGCGATGTGGTTTTTGGTTTTTGCTTTCTATGTATATGCTCCTCTCTGTCTTTTAAACTCAGTATCTCTTTGTTTCTGTCTTTCTATCTCTTTTTTTTTCTTTCTTCTTCTTTTAACTAAAGTTAGTGCTTTGGCTTTTAGCCAATTTCCACCACACCTTTTCATCTTATTTCAGGTTAAACTTGTCAAGCTTCGAAGAGGGAGTAGAAAGCATTGTGCAGATAATTGCTCTGAGAGATCTTATCGTTAATTCCCCTGCAGACTGTCTCATGGTCTGTGATGAGGATTCTTTTATTAGCAACTTAGCATTCTGTTGCATCAGTCTGTGACAACTATCCAACAGATAACTAAGATTGGGTTAAAATGATATGTGCAAACCCCATGAGATGTCATGTCTTGATGCACTTAATTGACATTCTACCTATATATTCCTATTTGATCACTTCACCAACATATTCTACAAGTCAAAAGAAGAAAATTAACCAAGAAAGAAAGAAAAAATAAGAAAAAGAAAAGAAATTTTCCAGATATTTTTCTGAATTTCCTTGATGCATTTCAAAGACATAAATATTTAGAGAATATATACGTAAATATTTAGCTTGCTTTCATTTATAAACAACTAATCTTTTTAATAGTAATAATAATGTTTTACTGGTACAAGGCCACAAATGTATACAAAAATGTGTGTAGATGATTTTAATAAAATACAATGTCTTACTGGTACATTTTATATAGACTCCAGAGTAAAAAGAAGTACACATGATCTCCATGGAATCTGAATAAGCGAAGAGCAAAGTTAAATATTGTATTGCCTTGTGCTCAACTGTTTATGCTATTCTGTGCTTGTACAAAGACCAGCATGACAGTTATGATGCTTCAGGTTCAATCTCACAATGTGATATCTTGATCAAGTATCTTTTACTGTAATCTCAGGTCAACCCAACATTTGTGAGTGAAATTGGGTGGTCAGAAACGGTGTGGAAGCTTGTTGAATGGAGAATACCCATAATTCAATGGTCCGACTTTCTCACATATGCCATACCATTTCAGCCTGAAAGTGTTTGTGGAATATGCAGCCACTTACACATTAATTTAATGAGTCTAGGACATTGACCAAACAACCGAATGCCCGTATTTGAAATCAATGGTGGGTGGGTCTTTAACATTTTTATATTAATCATAATAATTGTTGTCGTTATTAGTTGAAGATTCATCTCTTTACACTTTAATTTCAAATCCTATTGGGTTTGACTTAATTTATCATCTCTTCACTGAAGGTTTATGAACTGGTGGCGAGGTTATTGAGCTTACAATTATAAATTTGTAGGTTTGACTTCTGGACAAGATGGGCAAAACAATTTTTCATTACACCTCTTCCTCTCAGCTAAAAATGAATTGTGTCTGCTTCTGAGTGATGCCTTGCTGACTAGCAGCCCAAAATATTCAAAGTGCAAGATGTCAATGACTTTTGATGGCTACACCACACTTGTGGATAATAATGATTTGGTATTAAATTGAATTCTTCCTCCAATAAAAAGTGTGGCCTTGTACCTATGCAAAATTTAATAATTAACTATACTACTAATGTCACTGTTAGTATTATCAATTATTAGATAATGATTATTATATAACAAGATGACTTCAAACCATTCCTGTTTGGATTAGCGACTTGTTAATGCTTTTTTTAATATAAATGAAATGTTGAGCTTTTATTTTATTAATATATCCAAAAGCATGCTGGTCAAAATTTGAAATTTTTATATTCTGGTGGGTAAAAGTATTGGTTTCCTGTTTTTACCTTTTTAAAAAATATTCTGCTTTATCTTCTTGCAGAATCTTTGGCAGTGTTGTTACTACGAAAATAATGGGTAATGACTTCGTTAATAGTGTTAGCTACCTCCTTTCTTGGTGGAGGAGGAATATTTCATTGTTTTGAATGCTTCTAAGAATTTTCAATTGACAACTAGAGCAGACACTGGTAGAAGCACTTGCACACATACTAGAAAATATTATGAATATATCAAATACAGAGAACAATACACGTATATATTAGAAAATAAAAAAAAATATCAAATACAAAGAACAATACTATCATAGGCATATATACATATCAAATGTATATAGGAATACTATCACACAAAATAATAGGAAAATAAGACATATGAATTAAATAGGGTCAGTAACACAACACATATAATAGAAAATGACTCATTTGTAAGCAGACACAAACAGTAACATGATCACACTTATAATAGAGAATAAAACAATTTATATAAAACATAGAAGGTATCACAGTCACACATAACAAAAAGTAACACAAGCACATCAAACAAGGACAGCAAAGTTCAGAAATATATCAAACAGAAATGATAATACATGTGCCACATAATACTTTGGGTATATGTGACTACATGTCTAACAACAACAAAGGCCACGATGGAACCATCGGGTGACTGCCTGACCTGCTGGCAGTAGCTGTAAAATATCTCTCAATTTACGTCCCATCATCATAAAAAAAAGAGCATATTGGATATTACATTATATACGAAGAAATTAAGATGGAATATCTATTGTTGGAATGGCTTAGATCATAAATCTGTCCTATCAGGATTTTTACCTTTACTGTTATTAAACAGTGACAATAAAACAGTTGTTTTTAAAAACACGCAACTTCAGTTAATTAATTCTACTTTGACCCATCTCTGCACATATCAGTGAATGCATTGCTTGATGCTGTAACATAAAAATGAATCATTCTTTTCTGGCTGTGAAAGGCAGATTTGTTTTTCATAGCTAATGATACAAAACACAGAAATGCATGTCATTCACAATCCAACATGTTTTCACCCATGTTGTATAGCAAGAGAATTTTCTTCTGAGATTATTTATGCAGCAAAAGGTCTTTCCACGTCCGAATGTACTTAGAGTGAAATATGTCTTAACACGAATATATAAAGAAAAATAGCAGTAACAAACTCGAGGACTCTCTGAGTAAAAATATTTTGCAACATGATAGCTTCATGTAAACGGTTCAATTTAAACATAATGGAGAAAAATATTTGAAGAAAATCGTCAGTACATCAATATGGAGGAAGGGATTACACTTCCAAAAAGACATTGCAGAAGAAACTGAAGAATAAATTACTAATTTTAGATGTGATGTGTCTACTGTAAGATAAGGTTACTTGGAAACCCGCCTAGAGAAGATTTACAACAAATCATAAAAGAAATAAGATCAGTCATCAACCTCTTATGAATTAGTTGGTGTTTACATGTTATTTAATCCTGAACAAGTTGCTAAAAAAATACCATTGCAACATGAGTATCTGATAGATAAACATTTGTGCAGCTGAAATGAAGAAAATGATTTGTTAAGACAAGGGTAACAACAGTAGGTTTGCTGTTATCTTTATGAAGGGGGCTTCTGAATGTAAGCATGGAGACATCTCGGAGTGAACACACGTTACCAGATATGTCAACCTGAGAATAATGACAATGGAGAGGAAGAACATGTAGCAGAGCAAGATGATTTATGATTTCAAATTATAAATCTACTAAACAGATTTAACGAATTAAAGGTTAGGTTATTCAGAAAAAGGTTAGTGTTTATCTTCATTATTTAGTGTTTCACAAAACTGGGATCCCGAGCAGATCCATCCAAAACAATCACCACCTCATTTAATCCAACATCTTAGTAAGATTCCGATGTGGCTGCAGTCTGTCTGATGGTCATATTGAAAGGCTACTTATCAGAACCTGGTCTATCAGTCAAAAGTTCATTCTGATCATTCCTGCATGCTTTAACCTTTGAGCAATTATTGTAGAAGGTAGGTGCATGTTTACAGCAGTGCTTGGAAGGAAGGTGTGTAGCATGTGATCATCGCATTGACCATGACAGAAAGCTGAGCAGAGAATCTGCATCAAATTTCACCAAAAGCTAGGTGATACCAGCTCAGAGGCCTACAAAGTTTTCAAAAAAGTTTTCGTCATTCCCAACACAATCATGGAGATCTTGTGCAACTGAAACCTGAGTGTTGTTTTGGTCAGCTTAAAGCAGTTTTGGCACAAACTTGGCAAACATGCGTCTTATACCCAAATCTTCAGTAATATTGCACTGAACTGAACTGTAACTAATCTGCACATTCTCTGATAACTCATGGATGGTGATCCAACGATTTCCCCTCACAGCTGCGATGTTTTTCTCAGTTCTGTTGATTGCAGGTCTCCCAGAACATTCGTCAATATCGACATTTTTCTGATCATCTAGGACACATCTGAATCACTCATACTTGCATGCATCTCATACACCCCTCTCCATACACTTTCTGCAACTTTTCATAGGCCTCTGAGCAGGTATCACTGTGACATTTTCTGTCATGGTCAATGCGACGATCACAAGCTACACACCTTCCTTCGAAGCTCTGCTGTAAACAGCGGAAGTATGCTAGAATGTTAAAACTTAGTGCACATGCACTGCAAATTTCAAGGTCACTCTTTGTCCAGCGGCTTCACTCTGCGTGCTTTAGCTTCATTAGTAGGGTGGCAGTCCGGATACTTATTGATCAGACCTCATATATAAATAATAATAATAATAACAAAATGGGACAATAAAGCTAAGGCATTGAAGTAGTTGTATACTGTCAACTTAATGTGACAGTCTCCTGAAGGGAATAATACTACTGTTGGTTAGACCTAGGAAGCTGCACTGCTTCCTGTCGGCCTTGACGCATTTCCTGTGTTCTTATGTTTACAAGGGGGAGACAAGCACCTCCACCCAGCTAAGCCTGCACCCAGAGGGGACTGTCACATTAAGTTGACAGCATACAACTACTTCATCGTATCACTACTGCATAAATCTCTCTGAGAGATTTAGAAATGTATTATTTCTAAAAAAGCTAAGGCAGTGTGAAATTTCTCAGACATTTATAAAGAGAAAGATAGTTTTACATCTATGTCAGGGAAATGAGGGATATCCCATCATCAGAGACACTATGAGAGAGTTAAATAGAAGGGAATAGTAGAGTTCAATATAGGAATTTATTTTGGAAAGGGAGAGATATAGGAAGTATAAAGGGAAATATGAGAACAAAAATAAAATAATATATTGGATGTTACAATATACATATATAT
>NC_068982.1:59690240-59705541 GCF_001194135.2 Octopus bimaculoides | reverse complement strand
ATATATATATATATATATATATATATATATATATATATATGCGTGTAGGGAGAGAGAGATTATTGTATCTCCTTATATCATTCTCAAAGCTATGTTTTATTATAGAGATCGCATTTTGTTTTTAATTTGGGACATTGTAGATATCTCTACTTGCAGATCATAATACGTAGATATTTTCTCCACCATTTGTCAAGAGATATTGTCATCTGTTGGGATTAATAAATCGATTAGGAAGCAGTTATTTTTTTATTTGTCTATTTATTTATTTTTTGGGCTGACTTTAACAATAATATCAATACTTGCCTTAAACTCCACATATGTACGAAATGACAAATTCCAGAGTTTAGTCACTTAGTCATTATCTGAAATGTTTTGTGGAATGTGTTTGTATTACTTCGTTTTTGTGGGTATTTCTGAATACTGATATGGTTTCTATTGGTTGATATCTCGAAGTCTGCCATGTCTGTATTTGTACATTCTCCTTTTTGACTCAGACTAATTAACCAGAGAAAATTTGTTTGTTTTGTTACAATCTCCACATATTTTGTTTATACCCTGCTTCATTTCACATTCTAGCCGTGTACAAAACCCTTTTAATTTCATCTTTGAGCCTTGCACTTCTCAGCTAATACTGAAAATATTCTCGACATCACTTCTTCTTTATGTAAGAGTTTTACTTGACAACATTTAAACATGACATTTTGTAACCTCATTTTAAATTTCCTAATTTATTTTGTTTTACCATATTACTTACATCTGTGTATTATTTATCAGAGTACAGAAATATTTTTAGCTATTTCTGTTAGTTTCCCTTTATTATTTACTCGATATTTTGTAGTTCTGAAGTAGTTATTTAAAAAAAAGTCTTTCTTGGGGTAAATATTTTCTGGTAGATATACTTCTGTGGCCATGCAGTGACATTTGGTGGGTGGATTTGAAACACAGTCATTATTTTCTCATCTAGTATTGCTAATACAATTACCATCTAATTGAAAATATAAATACTTTTTATTACTACCCATTATTTTATTCTGGTTGTTTTATATATATATATATATATATATATATACACATACACACACACATATATATACACATACGATGGGCTTCTTTCGGTTTCTGTCTACCAAATCCACTCACAAGGCTATGGTGGGCCCAAGGCTATAGTAGAAGACACTTGCTCAAGGTGCCACGTAGTGGGACTGAACCTGAAACCATGTGGTTGGGAAGCAAACTTCTTACCACACTGTCAAAGGATTTTTCAGATACTTACTGGTAAAGAGACTTAGGATGTAGTGATCGACTTTTTCATGGTGTCTAAATTCTAGTCATTAATTGCTTTCTTGATGAACAGGAACAAGTTGATCTTGCATTTTGAGATGTGAGTTTATCTGAATCTACTCACAATTCTGGCTTGCTTAGGGGCAAGAGTGAAATGTGTCTTTAACTGTGTTTGCTCAGTCATTGGTTATCTTGGAATGAGAGACAAGGGAATGTAAATCTGTCAAATCTCACTAAAGTCCTGCTCTGGTCTGGTTTGGTTTGTTTGAGAGGAAAGAATGTGTGTGGGAAAGAAGAATGTGGGAGGTGAGATATGTGTTTCCTGGGTTTCCTGGGTTTCCTGGTTGCTTTAATCCTCTGTGAAGATGTTTACTACCAAAGAACCTATAACTAGAGAAAAGAGTGTGAATCTCAAGAACATTTTCTTTTGTTTTGTAATTTTGTGGTGTGGCTGTCTGCATGCCAATTGATTGATAAATAGAATGTACACGTGAAACATACACAGTTCTCTTGTAGCAGTAGCTTTATAACTTAGCAAATGGGGTTAGGATTCTAACTTTGGTCTCATTAAAGCCCTTTTGGGGTTTTTTTGTGTGTGTAGTGTCATACAATGTGAACTGTATTATTTTCTAAGATAGATTTTGTGTCTCGTATGAGTTATATAAGTGGTGGTGTTTTAGTGTCGGACGATGATTGCATAGAGTATATACTGAATGAATTGTGTTATTATTGGGAGACAATTGCAGATAATTGTGCATGTTATTTGCGATTGAGGGCTGGACATCAGTTATGTAAGGTATGTGTTGTCTTATTTCATTGCACAGTGATTGTATTGTACGTGTTGTGTAAAAGTCTTTGTTTGTGATTACATCAAGTATGCATTGCATGGGGCTTTCCACCTTTTAAAAGAGAGCACACACTTTTTATAAGTGCTGTTGAGGTGAATATGCCTTATGCTGCATGAAGGCTTTGCCTGGCAGGGTTTTCTTTTTGTTATCTCATAACATTGTGCGATCCAATATGATTTTATTCGTATATTCTTTATTATACTTAGCACTCCATTTATTAATGATAATGTTTTTACTTTCACATTCCCTGACCTGCTTATTTGAATTTCAAGAACTTTGTGCTTAAATAATATTTTCACATCTTGTGAAAGAATGTTCTGATCAAGAGAGGTCAAGATCCTTCTGGCAGAATCTTTAGTATACTGGGCAAATACTTGGCATTTAATCCGTCTTCAATCTCTGAATTCAAATTCCGCTGATGTCGACTTTGCCTTTTGTCATTTCTCGGTTGATAAAATAAGTACCAGTTAAGCACTGGGATTGATTTAATTGACTTACTCCCTCCTCCAAAATTGCTGGCCATGTGCCAACATCTGAAACCATTATTATTATTATTATTATTTATAATTTTTTTTTTTAAGGTAGCAAGCTGGCAGAATTGGTAGCACATGGGGAAAAATGTTTAGCGACATTTCGTCCATTTTTATGTCCTGAGTTCAAACCCCACCTCGATCGACTTTGCTTTTCCTCCTTTCGGAGTTGATAAATTAAGTACCAGCAAAATACTGGGGTCGATGTAATCAACTAGTCCTGCCTTGTGTCTTTAGCAGAGAGGATTATTATTATTACTATTTTATTATAACTGAATGGGTTGTCTTGTTCTTGTTAGCCTGGTGAGGCACGTCCCAGTTAGATGTAGTCTAGTTATTACCATGTATCATGTTTGGTACAACTTATCCATTTCATGGCAAAGTGTTGTCATGATATGCAGTGAACATAGCTGCCGATTCAATCACATCTATAGAAATATTCAAAATTAGTAGGGACTGGGGAAACTAATGAACTGTCTCACTGCATTGGATGCTATGTCGACACTTATTGCTAGTATCTATTTTCATTATTTCATTTTTGTGTTTATTTTATATCCTGGCATGTGTATGACGTAATTGTAAAATGTCCAATGAAACTCTGAAATCAATCCTGTTTCTTACTTCCAATCCAGAACTTTTGAGTCATAGTAAGCTTTCACTCAAGCTTAGTTCCTCTCTGTTGAGTCTTGCAGGAGTGGTTTCTCTTTCCATTCCCTTCTGTGATATATTTTGGAATTCCATTTTGATTTTGTCTTATTATTGTAAAGACAGAATCGGTGATGGGTGACAGAATCATTAGAGTGTTAAAAGAAATGTCTTGTAGTACTTCGTTACATTTAATTTCTTCCACCCCAGAAAACTGTGCCTTTATCACTTCTGGGGTCGTTAAAGTAAGACATCAACCAGGGTTTCTGTTTGATGTGAACAGACATGTTCCAAAACCTTCCAAGGATTTTAAATATTTTGCCAGTACAAGGAGTTTTCTTTTGGAAAATTTCCAGTGAGTAGCTTCCTGAGTGAATGTCTGCACTCATACAAACGAAAACATGTGTGTCATTTTTACCCATTTTTTTTTGTTTTTGCTAATATCCGAAACAAAATGACTTCTTGGAAGAGGAACATGCCCTGATAAAAGGTAAAAATGGTAAAAATAATCATAACTACACGGAGAAAAAAATTGATAAAATAAGAAAATATTAATCTTCAAACGCAATTAGTTGATTCTACACAATTGGAAGCAATCAAGCTCGATCTCTGACCCCATTATCTTGCTTGTTTCCTCCCCTCAGTCTTAGAAACACTGAAAATGGATCATGGACGCTGCACTTCTACTGACCAAAAAAATAAAATCATTCTAAAACCGACTAAAGAAAGTTCTAGTCATGTACTCATACTAGGGTAGAGATAATCGACTGACCCCTTCACTCAATGACGAATCCTTTAGCCTGTGTTAGAAATCATTATTACTATAATAGGGCTGTACTTAAACATGGTTGAGGTAAGCTTGCATAAAAATGAATTTTGGATGTAATGTCAATTCCCAGTCGGAACCATTTCACTTCACTTATGTTGCTAATGCTCTTTCATAAAAGCAAAATGAGTGTTTTTACTGGTATAAATATTTTCAAAGTATACATGTTAGATATAATATATGGTCTCTGAAATATAGCCATTAGGGAGTTTAAGCACATTAACATTTTTCTATAGAGAAAACTGCATTACTTATCCTAATATAGTTCTGTGTGTGCCTTCGGTTATACATATGTCTATGTTTGTGTGTATATAAATAGGCATATATGTGCGTGTGTGTGTGGACATATGTGATATGAAGCCACACACACACTTCTCCTTCTCCCTCCTCTGTCGCATTTCATTCTTTGATGACAAATCTTAAAAGACACTCCAATGTCATTATTCTTACACTTGGGACTCCGTTCTGGATTTTGAAAATGTATGAACAATGATAATTACATCTGAAAATATTTGAATATTTCATGAATGTGTGTACGCACGCGTGTGTGTGTGTGTGTGTGTGTGTGTGTGTGCGCGATGTGTTTGCTTGCGTGTGTACATGAAAGCGAGAGAGAGAGAGAGAGAGAGAGAGAAAGAGGGTGAGAGAGGAGGGGAAGCAAGAGGTGAGAGTAAAACAAGAAAGTTATTGCGAAAGAAAAGAAAAAGCATAATAACCGAACATGAAGAATAACAACAATCGCAACAACACCAACAACAAATGACAAACAGAAATCACTTAACTGTCAAGAGAAAAATAACTGCTGTAATCAATTGGTCTTAATTCTTTCATCAATAGGGAATAATTATCAATTGTTTATAGCTAGAACTGTTCCTAAGATTTTTGTTTTCTATTGTTCAATGAATTTCATTGCTTCTATCTGGTGATAAACAGAAACAGCAGCTACAGCAACAACAATAAATAATTAGAAAAACAAAATAAAAATAACAACAACAACAATGTAATAATGATAATGATAATAATAATGATAATAATAATAATAATAATAATAATAATAATGATAATAGGAATAATAAATGAGTGAATATTCACCCAAAGGAAAGTAATAAAGTAGAAAATATGCTTTGGTTTAGTTTTTACAAGATGTATTTTGTTTTATAAAGAAAAATCACATTTTCCTTTGTGCCTTGACGAAAATTGACATTTCTTCTCAGCTTTTCTTTTTGCAATTTGTTTTATGACATTGTTCCGGAATTTGCATACAAACATATATATACTGTAGTGTGTAAATATTTCTAGTAGGATTTTCATTGATGTCAATGGATATAATTTATACAAATCATTCGTTCCAAACAAGGAAAACCATGTTTCATTAGTTGTTTATTTGGCTGATTTCTTTCAAAAGGGAATTTTCACGAAAGCTTTTATGAAAGAAATTCATTGAATTACTGGATCGACATTTTGAAGTTATTTAAAAGATGCTCGCCCAAGTTTTGTAAGTGTAATTCGAAAGATGAAAACGGCACAGAAACATGCCGAGTGAACCAGAGATCCAATTCATAATTACAAACATTCACACAGGTCCATACTCCACCTACTTAAAATATACTTCAAGAGTACAAGCGTCTGTGGAATATTACGCTTATTAATTACAATATACTTGTATTGTGTGGAGGCACAATGGCCCAGTGGTTAGGGCAGCGGACTCACGGTCATAGGATCGCTGTTTCGATTCCCAGACCGGGTGTTGTGAGTGTTTATGGAGCAAAAACACCCTGCTGTACTCTTTCACTACAACTTTCTCTCACTCTTACTTCCTGTTTCTGTTGTGGGTCAGCCTTGTCACACTGTGTCACGCTGAATATCCCCGAGAACTACGTTAAGGGTTTATGAGTCTGTGGAGTACTCAGCCACTTGCACGTTAATTTCATGAGCAGGCTGTTCCATTGATCGGATCAACTGGAACCCTCGACGTCATAAGCGACGGAGTGCCAACAACAACTTGTTGCGTGGTTTAATGGTTGGGGTGTTGCATTCATGATAAGATTGTTGTTTCGATTTCTAGACCATGTAGTAAGCTGTTTCATAAGCAAAACACTTCATTTACCCCCAATGAGTAATCCTGAGATGGATTAACATCTCATCCAGTGGGGATCTCATATATATCAGCACTGTCCAAGCGTGTTCATTGCCAGAGCAGCTGTCTGGCTTCCGTGCTAGTGGCCCGTAAATAGCACCATTTGAGTGCAATCGTTATCAGTGTCACCTTCTAGCACTTGTGCTGGTGGCACGTTAGAAAATCATTAGAGCGAGGTCATTGCCAATGTTGCTGGACTGGCTCCCATGCAGGTGGCACGTAAAAAACACCTTTTTGAACGTGGCTGTTGCCAGTACCGTATGACTGGCCCTTGTGCCGGTGGCACGTAAAAGCACCCACTACACTCATGGAGTGGTTGGCGTTAGGAAGGGCATCCAGCTGTAGAATCTCTGTCAGATCAGATTGGAGCCTGGTGTAGCCTTCTGGCTTGCCAGTCCTCAGTCAAATTGTCCAACCCATGCTAGCATGGAAAGTGGACGTTAAACGATGATGATGATGATGATGATATATATATACCCACGCACACACACACACACATATATATATATATATATATACACACACACACACACACGTTGCTCCAGTTCACTCAGCTGTAGAAATGAGTTGCAGCATCACTGGTACCAAGCTGCCTTGCCCTTAGCCTTTCTCTTGGATAACATCAATGGCATGGAGAGGGGAGGCTGGTAGGCATGTGTGGCTGCTGATCTTCCATAAACAACCTTACCCAGACTTGTGCCTCAGAGGGTAACTTTCTAGGTGCAACCCCATGGTCATGCATGAATGAAGGGGGGGGGTCTTTACTTTTACCCTTTATATACCACAGAATCCAAGAAACCCAGTGATGTGAGCCGGTGGCTCGAGAAGGACTTTTGGTTGTACTTACACTTTGTACAAGATGGACTGTACTTTGAATTAGAAACCTTAGTCTTCTGTCTCTCGTTCTCATACACACGCACGCATATATATGCACACAAAGTCTTGTGTTGAGTGTTCCGGAGATTTATGTGGAGAGGACAAGTATATATTGGATACTGAGTTGCTTACACTCAATAAATACTTCGGTTGACCGAACAACGGGAACCCCAACCTCTGGAACCTCTATGAGTAGATTTGGTTGATGGAAACTGAAAGAAGCTTGTCGTATATATATATATATATATATATATTTGTGTGTGTGTGTCTGTGTCCATCACCACTTGACAGCCGGTGTTGGTGTATTTATGTGCCTGTAACTTAGCAGTTCAGTAAAAGAGACTGATAGAATAAGTACTAAGCTTAACAAAAGTCCTGGTTTCGAGTTGTTTGACTAAAACGCCTCAAGATGGTGCTCCAGCATGGCCGCAGTCAAATGACTGAAACCAGTAAAAGAATAAAAGTATATATATATATAAACAATTGTAGCGTGGAAGGTGCTTATAAGGCATTTAAGAAACACATGGAATTTTGTCAGTGAACAGGTTGCGGCAAATTAAATTTAAATGTTGGAGTGAATCTAACGGTTTTTGTGTGTTTTTTAAATGGCTTATAAACACCTTCCACGCTGCAATTGCTTTCGTTCCAGCACACAATCTCAGATCAGGTCATTTGCTATGCAAGTACATCTCCGTAATATATATGTATATATACACACATACATGCACGCACATGCAATGGGCTTCTTTGAGTTTCTGCCTAATAAATTAACTCGCAAGGCCTTGGTCAGTCTGAGGTTATAGTAAAAGACACTTGCCCAAGTTTCCATGCAGTGGGACTGAACCCAGAACCATGTGGTTGGGAGGATTTTTCTTCTTTTTCATTTTGAAGAATAGAAATTTATTCTATTGTTTATTATTGTTTATATTTCGAATTACATATATATGGGGCACCAAGATCTGTTAAGTGCTTAGAAGGATCTTAATTCAGCCCTGGTTATAATGACAATGTATGTATGACTCTGCTAGCGACATATTCTCTTCCTCCTTACATGTGGCACATACATTACTAATTGGACTATGTTAACATTTCATTCTCCTCTTTAATTATATAAGAATGAACTAGAAATATCCTTCCCGAGCTATTAATTTGTCTTTCTCTGGAAGAATGTGTCATTCAGAAGCGGAATAGCCTTTCATTATGAACAAGACTATTGAGCAAGCTCGTTAATAATGTAGTCTTTTGGAATTAGACTCATAGTAATATAATACTGAACTTCTCTGGAGATTTTGTTTTATGGCACGTTTAAGGGATATAATCTCACCAGAACTAAACTTTCAATGTCTAAGATTTCTACAACTACTTAATGTTGTTTTTGAAATATTCGCTAAGTTGTTTGTCCTTCAATAAATTAAGACATCCAATTAAGATGTCAGAAGCAATTGACTTGGGAATAGATAGAACTTCATAATCAGAGACATTTTACCAAATTTCCTTCGATATGTGGACTAATGGTTCTAAATTTCAATTCTTCTTGACATGAAAAAGGAAAAAAAAAAAAACAAACAATACTAACTGTAAACAATTCTAACAAGTCGATAGAGATTAGTCAGTGGTAAGTCAAATCTCGAATTTTAATTAAATTATTCAATTAATCATAAGAAACAAATTAAAGTTTTCTTTAAATTGCATATTTTGACTTTCTTGGATATTAAAAACAAGTTCATAACCAAGATTACTCGTTTGGTTTATACAACAGAACTAATGCAACATTTTCATTTTATGGTGAGTTGTCATTGTTTAGATGTTAACTATTTTAATGTTTTCAGGCTTGAGTTCTCCCTTTCCTTTCATTTTCTGAGTCTCTGTGTGTGCACAGGTGAATATAAATATAAATATAAATATATATATATATATATATATATATATATATACACACACACATTCACACGAGAGGGTGCTGAGAAGTCACTGGCTTTGGGTAAAAGAAAATACTGGAGGATCAGTTAATGATCATTTATACACCATATTCCCCTCTCAGATTCATTCACTTATTGCAGTGGTCTTTCGGTTTTTCTAAGCCCTGTAAAAGAACTCGAAAGGTTGACCCTTCAACCATACCTTTTAGTGACACCCTTAAAGCCAGGAAGTTTTCAGTCCCCCTCATATATATAATGGAGAACTCTGCTTATTAACTAGCAGGGAATTATTTAACAAACTAAAAGAAAACAGTTATTTCAGGTTAGATGTCTTGGAATCTTTATAAATTCCAGTTTAGAGTGGGGGTTTTTTTTCATCAAAATGCGGTTTCAAGGATTCTTTTATTATTTCAAGTATATGCTTCAGTCACAAATCTGATTCAATGCAACATTTCAATTTACTGCTAGGAACAATATTTTCTGCAAATTATAAGTTTAATCCAGCGTCAAATAAATTTTGTCAATTTTAGTATCCTTTCATGATGTTGAACGAGAAGAAAGGTGAATAAGAAAACTAGCTTCAATATATTCAGGTCATTTGAATGCGGTGATCTGGCAGAATCATTAACACACTGGACAAAATTCTTAGTGGTATTCCGTAAGACTTGCCAAACAACAGACACTTGAACATTAAATGTTCAAAATAATAATTTTTCTATCGTCTTGGCCTGACAGTCCTTACCGTTTGTTTTCACTGTTCTGTCTTGTTTTTTACTGTCTTTTACTGTCTTGTTCTTGTTTACACTTTCACCCTCCGCAAAAAATTCCAAATTTTATTTAATTTGCTTTGCGGGAAGGACTGTTCCAGCGAAGTCACGTATTGTCCTTGCCTTCGAAACGCGGAGTAGATGGAACAGGGACAACTGAAGAAGGGAAATATTCTTTATGTTGCATGTCTCGTTTCTCTGTTTGTTTTTTTCGTGGTTCGAAAAAAAAGTTCGTTTTCTATCTTCGTCTTTATGTTTTCGTTTCTCATTGTGTTTAACGTTTTTTGTGATGTCCTGTACCCATTTATGCATGTATGTATACATATAGATGTAGGTATGTGCATATTTGTATGGATATATGTGGAGGCGCAATGGCCCAGTGGTTAGGGCAGCGGACTCGCGGTCATACGATCGCGGTTTCGATTCCCAGACCGGGCGTTGTGAGTGTTTATTGAGCGAAAACACTTAAAGCTCCACGAGGCTCCGGTAGGGGATGGTGGCGAACCCTGCTGTACTATTTCACCACAACTTTCTCTCACTCTTACTTCCTGTTTCTGTTGTGCCTGTAATTCAAAGGGTCAGCCTTGTCACATTGTGTCACGCTGAATATCCCCGAGAACTACGTTAAGGGTACACGTGTCTGTGGAGTGCTCAGCCACTTGCACTGAAAATATTGACAGAATGATTTCTTAAAAATAACATATTTCCAAAGAAACATTTAGGAATGGTGAACTTGGTGCACCAGCATGACCGCAGCCACTTGGCTGAAACACATAAATAAAAAAAAAAATAAATAAAAATATGTTTGAGTTACTTGAACCTTAAGGGTTAAAATCTGTAGATTATCAGTTAAATTTCCTTGCATCGTTTAATTACTACCCTTTACGTTATCCAGTCAATTCGTCGACGGTAATTTGTCATAGTTTAATCTGTCCCCAGGTCAATTCGTCGTCAATTAATTTGTCGAGATCATAGGAAAAATGGAAGAACGAATATCTGAATTAAAAATATTAGTATTCGTTTTGAATACTAATATTGAATCTGCCATCCCGTTGTCATACTGCAGAAACGTTTCAACAATGTCAAGGTAGGACTATTCAGTTGGAATGGAAAACCCAACGTTTGTAAGTAGGGTGGCAGGATAGTCGGAATCAGCTGGCCTCCATCGTCTAATATGCCTATTAAGCTGTGCAAACGGAGGTATTTGCGACAATGTACAGTGATTTAAATTCTGAACTTCACTAGCAATAATTGAGCGAAGGGCATCACGAGACGAAATAGATTTAACTTTAATATTTGAAACTATTATCCTTGCATTTACCTCTGCAGCAGTCGAAGCGTGATTATGGATCCCAATCTTCTTAAGCTCCTTGTCTTGCACATACGATTTTCGCATCTCCAGTATATTTTCATTCTGCTGATTTTTTGTGTATATGTATAATTTTCTTGATCAACCATTTTGATTTTTCCTTTCCCTGAAGTTATGATCTTGCAGATAGTCATGTTGATGGGTAAGCGTATTGAATATATTGAATTCGTTTCGCTTGAAAATCTTTGTTCGTAAACTGTTCAGTGCAAATACTTAAGAGAGGGAGAGGGGTGGTGTTTAAAGAAAGGAAAAATATCTAAAACTGTCCAACGTCAATTTCAATTCAAAAATGATTGTTCTAAACTTTCCCTAGGAAATCATATTTAAGAGTATTTTGGGACGAATTTACCTGGGGATTAATTGATCAACGACGAATTGACCGGGGTCAAATTAACAGGGCATGAATTGTCCTAGCACCCGCTTTACATTCTCAAACATGGAGTTAATCTTTGCTTATCACCCACCGAGGTACGATAGAAAATAAAGTACCAGTCTACTACCGATGGTCGGTATAATCTAATATGCACTGTTCACCAGATTTGAATCTGTGCAAAAGTTAGAAATCAGTATTAAATGTAAACAGGGTAACGGATTGGCAGAATAAAGTGCTTAATTTTGATTCTTTGATTACTTAGTTCAAATCTCGAGAAAACTTGTATCAGTAGCATACTTGATCAAATTATTCGACTATTCCTCCCATTCAAAAATTTTCTGGATATATGCCAGTTGTGTAAATCAATATTAGATGTAAGCTACAGTGTATTAGTTCTGATGATTAGTTAATTTTCATTTCTCATATGGATAAGCTTGTACAATTTTAGAGCAATACTAGTGAATGCTTATGTTTATTCAGATGAATGGTGATTATATCAGATGTGTAAAATGGCATTGGTGTAAAAAAATTTAATATATAGTGATTAAGGCGGCGAGCTGGCAGAATCGTTAACACACCTGGCAAAATGCTTAGTGGCATTTTGTCCGTCATTACGTTCTGAGTTCAAATTCCACCGAGGTTGACTTTGCCTTTTATCCCTCGATAAAATAAGTAGCAGTTGAGCACTGGAGTTGATGCAACTGACTTACCCCTCCCTTGAATTTGCTGGCCTTGTGCCGAAATTTGAAATCAATATATGTAATGGCTTAAGGCGGCGAGCTGGCAGAATCGTTAGCGCACCGGGGAAAAAGCTTAGCGGCATTTCGTCCGTCTTTACGTTCTGAGTTCAAATACCACTATAAGCAGTTGTTTATGATTAAAGTCAATAAAATGCTTAGCATTAAATCAGTTATATAGAGGTTGATTTTTTTCTTTTTTTTCGTTTACAGTAGAAATGCATATGCAGTCAAACAGAATGCTGAACGATTCAAATTTGCGCGTAGATAACTTACAGCAACTTCCCAACCTAATATCTGTGGAACATCCAAGACCTGTAAACAAAATGTTGGGAACCCTAATTGTAGTAATGGGATCTGTGAACTGAATTCAAAATTTGCTTTCAAACACTGTGTCCGTGGAAAAATTCATTGAAGTGAAAGTGATCCCTGCTAGAGAAAGAGTTAGGGGGTCACTGATCTAAGGTAAAATAAATGAACAAGTTTAGCTTTAACTTGTGTTTGGAACATTAGCATTTTAATGTTTCTGAAACTACAAGAATATATATTTTTGTAGATTTCTAACAAATAGTTCAATAAACAAAGTTTAGTGCTTTATAAATTAATGTAATCTTAGTTCAATCGAATTTCAAAGCAGCCCAAGGCAACTGTACCCAAACTATCTATATATCTATGTACTTGAAACATTTATTTGTCTTGCAGTTGAAAGACACAAGTAAAAGATATTTGTATTGAATTAAGTTACAAAGAAACCGGTAACGCACTACGTACTTAAAACATCTTGTGTAAGTATCAAGCCGAAATGTCTGTAAATTCAAAGTATTTCCCTTCGCTCTATAGATAATCTATAGCAACGTGCATCGTCGAGTTTAGGTTTTCCCTATACTTCGGTCTATGACATAATTTTCGAATACGACAGAAAAAAAAAATCTATATTCTTTTGCAGAAATCTTCTAAGGGGCTGAGAGCATTATAAATTAAAATAATGCCATGTTATCTTTCTTACTGCACGCTACTAAACTAAAATACATATTATATACCTGGGATACTACGTGATTGTTAAATGGGAATATATCTAAATCAAAAGTAGAAAATTCTTCAGCTCGACAATTATAGATTTTTAAAAATTAAAGTAGGTTATATAAACCAGGAAAATAGACACCGTAAGACACGAGGTATAAATATTAATTTGAAATGTCTATGAATTCAAATAAATCACTTCTCTTTGCACGTAGACAAACTGCAGCAATTTATATCGACAAGTTTGTTGAACCTGTACTTGGAGTCATAAATTTTAGATATTTCGATAAGTACGCCAAGTGTGTATTTTCGTTAGCAGAATTCGTCGAAATAGCTTAAAAACCGAATGTTGTAGGGTATTATAAATTAATATAATTGTTTGCAGTCCAACTGAACTTAGAAGAACTTTACTCGTATTTATTAATACTAGTGGCATCCGTGGAAATTCCACGGAATGAAAAAATTTAAGAGGAACTATTTAAGAATGAAAGGATGATTTGCATTTCTATAGCATTCATAGTAGCTTTCTTTAAATATTCTTGATGTTCATCTACATTCATTTCCTCACGTCTCCATCAGTGTTGTCTTTTTCCTCTTTGTATTATATTTTCATTCTGTTCCTCTCTGATCCGTGCACTATATCTGCGCATCTTTTCTCGGGCAGTTTGCAATCGTGTTTCATGTGAATCCAGAGTTTAGGCCAAATTAACACTTATAAACAAATACCAATTTTGTAAGCAAGCAGATGGTAAATAATTGCACCTATGCGTATGCGAAGGTCACTATAAAAAAAAAATTAGTTCAATAAAAAATAATTTTCGATATCAACACACCACAAATAAAAGATTTGAATCAAGTTATGCGGACCCACAAAACGGTCAGCTTAAATCGTGAATTGTAAATAGGAAGTTGAGGTTTCTGCAAATTAATACCTTTTCTCTTTGTATGGAGACAGAGACGAAAGCAAAGAGCATCAACAGGCTGAGATTTAACCAATATTTGAAACTAGAAATTTTTAATAAATATTTGCTAAAATACAGCGAGAATTATTTCCTTTTGCACAATTCTATCAGAGAACTTAATAAACGAATAGCGCAGAGCGATATAAACTCACACGCATATATATATATATATATATATATATATATATATATATATATATATATATATATAAAAGATTCAGCACGGAGAAAGCGAGAGCAGTAAGCTGTGTCCGACACCCTCTTAAAAATGTGGATATACTTGAAACGGTAAGCTTGCTCTATTTTTTGTAATATACACGTTTATTTTACCGTAGACCATTGGGTGAAGGTAAAGTGCGTCCACACTCTTTAGGGTTAGTTTTAGGCTTAAGTGATGTGCACGCGTTTTATCTTCGTCCATAACCATCATAGAAATACGAACATCTCCGAGAAACAGTTAATTTGCCCTAATTTTTATTGCATGATTCGGAATAGACTTAATGAACAGATACCTCGCCACATACTGCTTGAGGTACTTACACCTCATCCCAGGTATCCGAACAATTTCTTTCTCACCTCTACAAAATTTTTCAACAGTCGAATACCTTGATTGTCAGGATCAACAAAATATTCACTGTGGTTGATCTGGTTAAACCCATACCATATTCCACAATTATCACGTATGTCTGTCAACAGTCACTAAAAATCATTGAACCCGGTTGAACATGACGAATAAGAAGAAGAATAACAGTTGCGGCATCCCTTGACTCGCCCTCATCACAATCGGAAGATAAAAGCACCATGAATGTTTTGTTTTTTTTTTTCGAAATTCTTTCAATTCCACCGAACAATTATACCGCTTTTACACGTTGTCCCCGGTTGTATTTGTGGCGAACGATAACTGTTTCAGCAATTTCGACTTCAACGCCTGGACCTCCAATTCTGTCTGCTACCTGTTCCGGAAAGACTTCCGTCTATCCCCCCCGCCCCTATCATTTTCTCCCAAATTTG
>NC_068982.1:59681136-59689829 GCF_001194135.2 Octopus bimaculoides | reverse complement strand
AAAAAAGTTTAAAATGAAGGAAATGAGGGTGGGGGTGGTAATTTCAAAATGTCGATTTCTGCCAATATTTTTTTGCAGATTTGTATTTCCCGTAGCCGAAAAGGGGGTGGGTGTAAATAAAAAAAATTTTAAGGGTGGTTTTAGTGGGGTGGGAGACGAGCGGAAGTCTTGCCCCTGTTCCTGCCAATATTGACAAACTTCACAGCAAAACGATCGCCAGTCAACAGATAGGTATGTAGACTTATCAAGGTTTTGAACCATAAACCTGTGATTCCATGTCCGGCCAAGAAAATGATTCACGAACAAGAGTACTCTCCAGGCAAGAATATATGCTCTCTCCAAAAAATGGTATTCTGGCGCTCGGAAACAGACAAACCACATACTCTTCTTGGACGATGAGGACGAGACACAATCTTTCGACATCGCCACGTGTTAATAATGTCAGCACGCAAAGGATACGGCGAGTGACAACGTAGACATTCTACAGAATTTGGTAGAACTCTGTGTTCACGGAAAAATTCTATGGATGTATTGTCATTCATTCGGAAACATTGAATGGCCTCGTATAGGCTAACTAAACAATAATTACAGCTTCCCATAACTTAAAACGACAGCAACCGTAAACGGAGGCTCCTTCAAACTGCTATCTTGAACGTAAACTGAATCAACTTGAAACGGCAACCCTGAACGAAGCAATTTCATTGGTTATTAAGCGGTATTTTAAGTTTCTTATCAGCAGAATTCACCGTTCAAATATCATCAAACCTATTTGATTAATTCCAAACATGGATGCCAACAAACTACACGAGAAACCATCTAAACAGAAAATTGTACTCGGAACCCTCCTAAAAAGCGAATATCTCCGAAACGGTAAATTTGCCCTGTCTTTGAGTTTCTTATTTTAGTATTGTATTTCGTGGTAAAATTGACACTCTGTGAGAAAAAGAATTGATTCTTTTTAAAAGAGCTTGACATTATACAAAATTTCCGTGGGCATTTCTGAACTCAGTACCATCAAATTAGGCAGGACTAATTGTAAAAAAACAATTTTTTTTCTTCTTTTTTTTTTTTTCTAAAAATGTTTCCCTGTTAAATTGAACTGAAGGTATATACGACCACGGAAGAAACTACATAAAATTATAATTAAGTTGAAATGTTTGAGATTTTAATTTTTTTTTCGCATTGTGCATATGAAGGCAATAGACACAATATTGTTTCTGCTTGTTTAAGCTGTTTAAATTCAATATTCTTGTAATTAAGGAATATTTATAAGTAAGAGCTCCAGGTATAAGTTAAATCTAAAACGATTGATTCATTTTGCCGTAGATTGTCTACACGCAAAGAAAAGAGGTTTGCAATATCTGACATTCCAACTTAATATCAACACTTAGTGTCTGTCCTCCGGTTGAAGAAGGTCCTGCTTGCGTTTTTATCTTACAATCAATTAGCAGTGTACGTAGTACATATTTGTTTTGATAGTATTTCCTATGAATTATTCGTAATACACACATTTGAAGTAAATTAGTTTCCCCATCCCACGCTCAATAGCGGTTTGGGTGACAATTATTCTTCAAAGTTTTATCTTTCGTTTATTCAGCGTCTTTTGACAACCTTAAGGTTCTTCTGAAAGATTCGCCGCCACGTGGTCTGTAGTAATCTTCGTCTTGTCCACCCTCCCCCACATTGCAGATATCAATCTCAATGTAGTTTTTTTTTTTTTTTAAAGAAAAATCTGGTTAGAGTATCATTTCCTTGAATTATCTTGGCACTAATTGGTCCGGGTGGTGCTCCGTTTCTGCCCGTTTCCGTAGTCAGAGACAAGTTGATTAGACGACCACGTCTGTTCATTATTCTAACCAGAGATAAATTTGTTGGTGCATCATGTTTGTTCATTATCTCAATCAAGAAACAACTGCTTAATTGCTGTCCCACGTCTGTTCTGTATATTATTCCAAAACAGAAACACAAGTTCATCTGGTGAACCCCGTCTGTCCTCTTATGCCAACTATAGACACCCGTTAGTCAGCGGACCACGTCTATCCATTATCCCAACCAGAGACACTAGTTGGTCTGGATAATTTTCTATGCTTGTCCCTTATCCAGCCATTTATCACCTCTCCCGTTTAGATCAATACCACACATGGCCTGTGTTAAGAGATTTCTATCATTTACAACAACCTACTATTCCTGCTACTGCTGTCTATCACTCCTGTTGCTGCTACTGCTGCTCTTCAGTATTTTTTTTAATCTTCCTCTTCCCTTGTCTATTGTCGTTTACATTGCCATTTCTCTCTCTCCCTCCACACATTACCCAGATTCTATTTTGCCCTGTTTCCTTTATTGACTTCATTCTCCCACAACCACCATCACCACCACCTTTGAGTCTTTCTCTTTCTCCCTCTTTTTCACACATGCATACTTTCTCTCATGCACATACACACTTTTTTTCTTTTTGTTGTTTCCTTGTTTGTTGAATATGGGAGGTGTGGGAGAAATGGCAGGACAGGACAAGGCTAGAATGATGTGGGATGGAGACGAGGAAAGAGAGAGAGAGAGTTGTATGGAGAGAGAAAGAGAAAGAGGAGGGGGTAGAGAGAGAAAAGTGAGTGAGAGAAACCTTAGTCATTCCTAAAATGTTGAACTATGAATAACTGTCTTAATGTCACCCCTTCCCTGCTCCGGTACACATACGTGTGTTCTCTCCCTCGCACGCACACAGTCAAAATCACTCATACATGCACTACATCTTTTTCATTCACCGCTACCACCTTCATTATTTCCAATGCACATTTTTACCACTGTTGCCCACCGCCTGCCCACTTTACTATCACCACAACCACTACTAGAATCACCATTGTTGCACCATGACCATCATAGCCATCAACACCACTGCTCCTCCATGCAATTGATGTAACCTTACCATTCCACCTCCCCACCATCGTCTTTCCTTCTCCTCATGAACCAGTATTACTACTGCCTAAACCCACCAGCCAACCATAACTCCTGCCGTCACCACCACACCTCTCTCACTACATCATAGCTACCACCACTCACACCACCACCACCACCATTTCAGAACCATACTGCAACTCTTTCTCTGTCAGTGCTTTATCTGGGAGCTTGTTTCAGAAAGAAAACATTGACATTCACATTAGAATAGTGAAATAGTCAATAGCAGAAGTGACTTGCTTAGTAAACTTGGTAAAAATCATTGATTTGGACAGTCAGAGTCGGGCTGGGTAGTTTCTCTTTTAGACACAACTTCTTTAAACCGAGCCAACGTGGAGTTTCTACGTAGTATCTAGACTTGTTAGAAATAGCAACCAAATCAGCTTGAAATCACATTGATTAGTGGTCCAGGTGTTGTATATCATCCCAAACAACACAAGTTCGTCTGGTAAAGCTGTTTGTCCTTTAACCCAACCAAAGATATTAAAATCTTTTAACTCATTTTGATTTTAGTCTATCCTAAACTACCCTGGTTTCCTGGATACAAAGCATCCCAATATAAAGAGTTCATATTTGAATAGATTAAAGTTTTCCAAGCGAAGATTTGTTTCAAAATAAAGCCATGAACAACGCATTTCATTAGACACTTGGATTATTAAACTCAAGATAATCTTGAAAATATGGAATAGTCATGTATAGAATGTCTTTGTCGATAGTTTTTTTTTTTTTTTTGCATCAAAGTTGATTTGAGACCGAATACTAATTAGTACATTTAAAAAAAACTTGTTTTTTAATACAAAACTTTTACGCAGTTGAAATGACTTTTTCTTTACTACCGAACTTAATTTTTTACCCCCTGTATTTGTTTACATTTTTCCTGCCATTATTGTTGCTATTCTTTAGCCCCAGGCCTATAGAGATCGAGCAGACCCTATGATCACAGCTATGATTATTCGATCTTTTTGACTTTTCTATCTTTATTGCTTCTCAATTTCCAGTGGGGAGGTTGAGAGGCAAAAAACAAAAACTACCGACGAAGTTTGTGTGATACAAAAGGAGATGAATTGCAGTGACCGGTTGTATTAAATTCGATGGCAAAAGTGTCGGGTCGCTTTAGGATCATGGTCATCGCGGTAGAACGATAATCAACAGGTTCGTAGTTCAATTCTGATTGACGATCCTGTTCACTTTTCTCATCTGACGCTAAGAATGTACTTAAACCGTTCGCGTTACATCTTGGGGTCGTTTCAGTCAGCATTGAAGTACCCTGCAACATAGCAATCTCTCAGTTGGAGGTTAAAAGGCTGTCGAAGACACCAATGAAATTTGTAAACAATGGTAACTGGGATCTTTTTGGTTTGACGGGCAACACTTGTTTTCTTAACGAAACACTTTCAAACTTGGGATACTGGTAGAATGTGTCATATAAAACATCTTTTTCTCTTAGCCTTCTTAACAAAAATTAGTTCTTAATAAGTTATTTCATGTTAAAGTTGTCGTATTTGTGTAATTTCAACCAATCACTGACGTCTATTCAGCTGAATGCAGTTACTGCCGTAAAAATGTAAACAACATATTCTAACGGTGTTAAGGGATCTTTTCCCTTGAATAAAATTAGTGCCGTTGTTTTCAGTGGTAGTTATTTATAACATCGTTCGTGCGTTTGGGTTAGGGTTCGGGTTAGGGTTTTAGCGTTAGAGTTGGGGTTAGTGTTAGGGTTAGGGTTATGAGTGAGGTTATAGCAAAAATAATCATAACCCTAACCGTAATCCTAAAACTAACCCTAACTCTAAAACCCGAACCCTAAAACCAGTACAAACGCACGAACGATGTCATAAATAACAGTAACACGGATAGTTGTTGACAAACAACGGCACCAATTTTATTCAAGGGAAAAGATCCCGTAACATCATCATCATCATCATCATCATCGTTTAACGTCCGCTTTCCATGCTAGCATGGGTTGGACGATTTGACTGAGGACTGGTGAAACCGGATGGCAACACCAGACTCCAGTCTGATTTGGCAGAGTTTCTACAGCTGGATGCCCTTCATGTTGTTTACATTCTTACGGCAGTAATTGTTTTCACCTCAATAGACGTCAGTGATTGGTTGAAATTACCGAAATACGACAACTTTTTACATGAAATAACTTCGAATACAAAAATTTTTTATCTGTTCTATAATACAAAATATACAAGTATACGAAGTTTGAAAGTGTTTCGGTACCAAAAACACTACATAAAACATTAATGAAAAATGTTGCCCATCAAATCAAAAAGATCCGTAACGTATGCAACTGAATGTTTACTTGTGCTAACTGTGTTGGAGAGGGGTGTCGGATCACTTCAGTGTTTTGGTTATCGCAGTCAAATGATATTCGATAGGTTACTGGTTCATGTCCCATCGGCAATCTTGTCCACTTTCCCGAACAGTGGGTATGAATGTATTTAAATCTTAACTACATATATCGCCACTCCCCTACACGTGTGTGCGTGTAGGACTTAATTATTCTCTGTTGACCTTCATTGTAAATACCACTTCCCTGTATTTTCCTCCCAAAAGACCCGATCATGTCGTATGGTGCAAGGAAAAGGTGGTAAAGGTGACAAAGCTGACAGTTCCCGGCGAAGGGAACATCGAGAACGCTTTCTTCAGGAAAAAAAGAAAGCACAGTAAGTTGGTTCAGCTCTGTGAAACAATTGGTAAGAGGCGATATACCTTCCTATAGAAATATGTGTGGTGAATTTGTTGGAACCAGGATTTACTCAATGCTCAGGAGTCTTGAAGAGAAAAAGATATTGCTAGGAAATTGTCAGAAGCCGCAAAGAAAGCTAACCATTACGTCAAGAGGCTGAGTGGTGTGGTAAGAACGTGCATTAAAGTTAGCAGAAACATCTGGCTCAGAGTTGCAGCATCCGATTCAACAAAGTTAGTGTGTTTCGTGGCATTTCGTCTGTCTTTATGTTCTGAGTTCAAATTCCACCGAAGTCGACTTTGTCTTTCATCCTTTCGGGGTCGATAAAATAAGAACCATTTGATCACTGGAGTTAATGTAATCAACTGGCCCCCTCCGGCAAAATTTCGGACCTAGTACCTATAATAAAAAGGATTATCATTGTTAAGAGACGAGCAGGCAAAATCATTATCGTGCCAGACAAAATGCTTTGTGGTATTTTTCCGGTTTTATGTTCTGGGTTCAAATGCTTTAAAGGTTGATTTTGCATTCCTTCCTTTCAGGGTCTAGAGTTAACGTTATCAACTAGTCTCTACCCATCAAAACTGCTGGCTGTGTGTGCCAAAATTGGAAAGAATTATTGATATTAATAAACTTAACTCTCGTGGTGTGGAAATATCTGTTTGAGTCTCACTTAAAGCACTTTTATTCAAGTATTACGAAATGAATTTTGTTTATAATACTTGTATAACTGACAAAGGAAAAGCTCTCCTTGATACCCAGGGGTAGACAACAAAAAAAAAACGTTTATTTTACAGACCTTTTAAAATTTTCTTTGCGCACATTTCATTTTTACATCCAAAATGAGGATCATATCGGGAGACGAAATTTAAATATTCATCTACATGTAAAGAAGGAAGAAGAAACTTAACAGTATAATTATTGCTTTCAAGATATTGCACAAGACCAGCAATTTTGGGGAAGGGACAGGTCGATTAGATCGACCCCAGTGTTCAACTGGTACTTATTTTGTCGACCCTGAAAGGATGAGCACCGGGGTCGATCTAATCGACCTATCCCTGCAAGAAATATAGGTCTCAAATTTTGGTAAAATGCCAACAATTTCGAAGGGGAAAATAAGTCGATTACATCTGCCCCAGTACTCAACTAATACATATTTTGTCGCTCCCGAAAGAACGAAAGGCAAATTTGACCTCGATGGAATTTGCACTCAGAACATAAAGAGTGACGAAATACCACTAAGCAATTTGCGTGGCATGCTAACGATTCTACAATTTCACTGCCTTATTGAACAGTATAATTATTAATAGGAGAAAATGACTCAATTACTCAAAAGAGATGATATGAAAGAGAGTAGCAGTAATAACAATAATATTAACAACTCTTACACCATTCAAATACTGTGGTCCATTCATATAGATGTAGTGTGAAGACAAACCTTCATTCAATCCATAATGACTATATGAACGTTTTGAACTTATCACAGTTACTGGAAAAAATGTAGATGAGTGAATTTCTTTGCTACAGGAGATTATGAAAGAGAAGGTGAAGTGAAAAATGATGTTTCTCTGATCACAAAAAGCCAAAAGAGAATTAGATTTTTCCCTGCATCAAATGACAACAAGCTTTTCAGGGCATATTGGGAAAAATGATATCAACTACAAAAGTGAAAAGTTATGGTTCTCTTTCTGCTGTGCCTTAAAAAACTGAAAACACCATCAAAATACTGGCTGAAATTGTCAAACCTCCAATTGACTATATGTCTGCCCTAATGCATAGATCAAAGAAATATGAGTCATAATAAAAAGACATTGGACATGACATAGACCCACGACTAGTAGTGACTTTTACATCAGTTTGGAAGAGCAGTCTCCTGTGGTTAGAGGATATGAAAATGATTTTGCATGTACTGGTGACTTGTGAAGGTCACAGGGACACAGATACTGTGATTCTAAATCGATAAAAATGTGGGTTTATTTACAATGTTTTCAACATTAGAAATAACCTCTTTAAAGAAAACACAGAAGTTAAATAGAATTAGTCTTTGGTAGAACAAGCATGATTGCCAACTTCAAATTTTTTCTACCTGATTACTCTTCAGTCATTATCAGTGGATGCCTAAGTTTTGCTTTTGTTTATACAGTTGTTTATACAGTATATAACCTTACAGTTGATATTTTTTTAATGTTAAAGCAACAGAAATAAACAACCTCTCTTTAATAATATTATTCATATAGGCTGGCAAGCCGGCAGAATTATTATGTTGCTAGACAAAACGTTAGCATCTCATCTGTCTTTACATTCTGAGTTCATATTCTACTGAGGTCGACTTTGCCTTTCATCCTTTTGAGGCCGATAAGATGAGAACCAGTCAAGCACTGTGTTTGATATAATGGACCTATCCTTAACTCTCAAAACTGCTGGCCTTGTGCCAAAATAAGAAGGAATTATTAATCGAATATGTGGTCAGAGCCCTCTTTATAATTGAATTGTAAACTTATTTCATGTCCTGGCATCACTGAATATTTTTTTTACAAATATTTCTATATAAAGAACTAGTCACTGTAATATCAATTTCAAATTTTGGCATAAGGCCAGCAGTTCCAGGGAAGGGGCAATTTGATTACATCAATCCCATTATGCAACTGGTACTTATTTTATCAATCCTGAAAGGATAAAAGGCAGAGTTTGAACTCGAAACTTAAAAGCGGATGAAATTCCATTAAGCATTTTACCTGGTGTGCTAATGGTTCTGCCAGCTCACCACCTTAGCTAGTCAGTGTAACATCATCAAAGAAAAGAGAATGCTATACTTCCACTAATGAAGGCAAATAAATCAGAAACATTCAGAGCTTTTCTCCTCTGGTCAGAATATAATGTTAACTCACCCCAAATATTTTTTCCTACTCAGCTGTGATTATTTCTAATTTTGTAAATGTTCAAACAAAAAGCTATACTTTTTGTGATAAAGATTGTTGTTGTTGGCACTCCGTCGCTTACGGTGTCGAGGGTTCCAGTTGATCTGATCAATGGAACAGCCTGCTCA
>NC_068982.1:59679763-59680963 GCF_001194135.2 Octopus bimaculoides | reverse complement strand
TGACACAGTGTGACAAGGCTGGCCCTTTGAAATACAAGTACAACAGAAACAGGAAGAAAGAGTGAGAGAAAGTTGTGGTGGGAGAGTACAGCAGGGTTCACCACCATCCCCTGCCAGAGCCTCGTGGAGCTTTAGGTGTTTTTGCTTAATAAACACTCACAACGCCAGGTCTGGGAATCGAAACCGCGAGTCCGCTGCCCTAACCACTGGGCCATTGCACTTCCACTGTGATAAAGATACACAGATAAATACTACCAAAGCAGTTAAGTTTTCTGAAAGGGTGATCATAATTGTTTAAGATTACTGCTGTTGACCTAAGAAAGTTTCTCCATTAGATAAGTGATGTAGAGGGACATTCTAATGTATGCTATTTTTATATTTACTAGCAAACACTCAAAACTAAACATAAAGGCATATGTAATTTAGCTGCTTTGACAAAAGCAGTAGTTTGTATTTTAAGAGCAACAAATATATTATTTTCACAATTATATACATACATTTACAGATTATTGAAGTTGGTCACATAAACATGTCCTTATTCAAATGTAATCTCACAGACACATACACATGTATAGCAATGTTTAGGAATATTAATACATGCATACATACTTATATTCACATGGATACATGCTCTCATGAATATACAATTACATACACGTATGTTCGTGTACATACTCACACACTTATATCTATGTATAAGTGCTCAGTAATATGCAAAATTCTCAAATGAAAGTAATGATTGCTTTACTCTTTGACATAAATTTATGAAATTCATATGGGATTTTTCTTCAAGAATTCAACCACTTAACCTATAGATAAATGTACGAATGTTTACTCTTTTCATTGGAAGTTTCTACAATGGCCTGCCATGTACTTCCATTTCTTGTTCACTTCTTGATTTGTTTTGAATGTATTTTCTGTATTTCATAATTTTCTTTTAACTTTTTCACGATTTTATATATTCTTTGATAATTGTCATATATAAAAGAATTCCAAAAGACTGGCTCACTATATATATATGTGTGTGTGTGGGGGTGTATATATATATATATATATATATATATATATATATATATTCTTTGTATTATTACATTATTGAACGCACACGTCCTTTTTTGCAAGTAAGTCTACTATTATTCTGACGTGACTATCTTTCTATCTATCTATCTATCTATCTATCTATCTATCTTTCTATCTATT
>NC_068982.1:59663447-59679753 GCF_001194135.2 Octopus bimaculoides | reverse complement strand
CTAGATAGAATAGAGACAGCTGATGAAGGGATATTCCAAGTGGCTTTCCGTTTTCCTATATGTTCGTTCCGTTGTCTGTAGTTTATTGTTCTAACGTCCTGTACCCTGATATGCATGTATATACACATGTAGATGTAAGTATGTACATATATGTGTGTATACATGTATATATATTCTTTGTATTATATATATATATACATACACACACAGGCACTCCTTCATTTGTACATATAGGATAGAATAAGTGTTCCTTGGTTTAAGAATATAAGATTCCAATACAAAAATATATACAGCTGCAGTCTTCTAAATAATGGATCATATAAACTACATTATTGACGATTTTTGGTAATGTTTGTGAGTTTGGCTAATCTCTATTATCCTGTTATCTGCTTTTTCATTTGTTAAACAGTAGGACATTCATAGTGAAATCATTTCTTAGTAGCAAAAATTTAAACTGGTTGTAGAATGAATACTAGGACAAGATTCAGAAGTTATTGTCTCGATGTGTTTTTTTACTTTTCATTTCACATAATTTCCAAATGTGTAAGACATTAATTACAACGGAAATTATGTCATTCTTTGTTTTTATTGTATTTTTTAATAGCCTAATCAGGAAGAAAGGAAGGACAGTACTCATAACTTTTTGCAGGGCCTGAGGGATTATTGGGAAGGATAGAAAATGGTATTCTCAAAATTGTTGACCTGGCTTTTGGCTGCTTTCAAAAGAGTGAACTCCATGGAAGGATTTGAAGTGCAACAGTCTGGAATATTATTGCACAGTTCTGGTTTTATGTCTAATTGTTTTGCCCTTTCACTTCTCAAGACTAATCATCATCATCGTCGTTTAACGTCGGCTTTTCATGCTAGCATGGGTTGGACGATTTGACTGAGGACTGGTGGACCAGGAGGTGACACCAGGCTCCAATCTGATTTGTCAGAGTTTTTACAGCTGGATGCCTTTCCTAACGCCAACCACTCCGAGAGTGTAGTGGGTGCTTTTATGTGCCACCAGCACGAGGGCCAGTCAGGCGGGTACTGGCAACGGCCACGCTCAAAAATTTCATTTTATTGATCTGGAAAGAATGAAAGCCAAAGCTGTCCTTGGTGGGGTTTTAACTCAGAGTGTAACCCCCAATGCATATCATCAGTTGTTCTTACAACTCAGTCGATTCACTACCCATGGTGTTGCTATTCACAGTAGTCATGATGGTAGGAGGCAATGATATAGTATTACTAATGGGATTTCCTTGATGGTGTCAAGGGGATCATGATGCTCACATGGTTTTAGGTTCAGTCCCACTGTGTAGCACCTTACAACAATACCTTGTGAAAAAATTTGGTAGTTGGAAACTGAATGGAAGCCTGTCATTCTGTGTGTGTGTGTATTTGTCTTTGTGTTTGTCTCCAAACCACCACTTGACAACTAGTGTTGGTTTGTTTACATCCCTGTAACTCAGTAGTTCAGCAAAAGGAACTGATAGAATAAGTCATCATCACCATCAAATCAAGCTTCCTCAGACATTTTTAACTTGCACGTACCATCTATCTTAGTAATGCATTAGTTGAGAGAGGTCTTCAGGGAGGCATCCAATGTCCCTGGTGAATTGATCAACATACATTGTGTTCAGACAACCATAGCTTACTTGTGATCTCACTACATCTCTTGGACATCTAAAGCTTGTGCTGGATTCATATGTAATTCCAACTTACTCATTTTTTGCATTTAGAATAAGAGCATTTATCTGATGGTACTAGAGTTCTATCTTTTCTTCTGCTTACTGACACCTTAGTCATAAATAAGTCGTAAAAGGTATTAATTAATTAGTTAAGTTCACTCTAGGCTTTGTTTCCATATCTGGAATTTCTTCTCTAATTCTATGATAGATTCAGCTACAAGAGTTAGATCATCAGCATATATAATTATATGTGAACAGCCAATTTTGAACTCCTCTGTGATGGTCTGCAAGACTATGATGAATAGGACAGAACCTTTGTGGACTATGCCTTCATGCTAATTCATCACTGAGCTCACTTTTTGTTCTCATTTTAAGGACTGCACTTTTTACAAAATTTTTATAAACCTCACAAGTCTGTCACCACTTGATTTCCTTAATGATCACCAGATTATTTAGTAGCTACAGTAGGAAGATGTAATTTGTGGTACTGCTTCCAGGCATGAAGCTAAACTGCATTCGTCTGAGTGAATTTTATTCCTGATTAGGTGTGCTATGATTCTTTCCATGATCTTCTTAACCTGGTCCAACAATTTGATGCTTCTATAATTTCCTCTTTAGCATCCCTTTCACTCTCAAACAAGTTTACTATGATAGTGCTGTGCCAGTCATTGGATACAACCCCTTCCAGTATTACCTGCTCTTATATTTGTGTTACTAACATATGTTCTACTTCACCAGATTTTTTTAATATCTCAATAACTATTCCTGACATTTTTGAAAAATTTCAATGACTTTCTCTACCTTTCAATCCTCATATTGCAGAATATGTGCAAATCTCTTCTTTTCTACTTCTCCCCAAATTAATTATACTTAATGCCTTGCTCCCTCTCCTGCTACTATGTACTGCTCTCTGTTTCCACCTTCTTTCTAGACTTTCCAAGTCTCTTAGCTTTTATAGCTCCATCACTGATGTCATTCCAACATCCGTCACCTCTCTAGCTGCGACTTACACCAACCACACACAGGATCTGTAGACCTCATGTGCAAGATCTGTTAATGTAATGATCTGTAGCTCTTATCTTGCAAGAACACCCAGCTATTATCTATGCTATAAGTCTCTACGTCCTCATCCCTATTGTCTTGTGTGTCAACTAGAATTTCTTTAAACCAATAATTGCAGAATCCTTTTATATTCCATGTTTTTCCTTCTTCACATTATCTTTTCTCACTTCATCTGCCTAGCTCTAGAACATGTATACAATTCTAAACATCAAAATAGCTGTGTACTAAATTAAGTAGTCTGGGTGGGCACAGCTTGTCTTTGCTGGGCTGGATGTATAGTGGCTATATACATTCAAAGATTTGAATTTCAGTGATTCATTAAAAGCAAATAAGAGAATGTTTGCAAAACCAGATTAATGTCAGACTCTTGATCTTAGCCATACACAGTATGTTTTATAATTAGTAAAGTGACAAAAGAAAACAGTCTTTTTATTTATAAATCTGCATCTTTAAGGTGATAGCAGACTCTCATGAATTGTAGCTATGGCATTGTTTAACAAAGAGAACTAAGTATTCTTTAGAATTTAGCATAACATATAACAACACAGAAGAGTCAGATGTGGGCATTATTCAGAGAAATCAATAGTAGAACTTGCTTCATTGCTATTTCTGTTGGGTTTTGATTTTGTTCTTTGATGGTTAATCATCCAGTTGAGAAAATAGAGTGTGTTATCTTTTCCATGTGTAGAGAAAACTGGTAATAGTTTTGTCTCATTGTACACTGGATGTTGCATTTCTGCCTAGCGACAAGAGTCAGAGATTTCTTTGCACTATCACTAAAGTTGCATGCACAGCTGACCAGAGTGCAGTTACTTGGACAAATGCCATTAGCTGGCCTGCCTATTTACCTTTTGCTTAATATTATGGCTTTGCTTTGTAGCAATGACTAGACCTCTTTTGGAATAAGTTCATGCCACGTAAAATGAAAACCAGTTTTTCTGTTGAAGAATCATTCAAAGACAGTGAAGGACATTGTTTGCCAGCCTTTGCCACTAAAAACTATTGATTCTTATCGGATCTCATGAAGACATCTGCGTTTCATAATGAATTTGTCTAGGACACTTAACTATATTTAATATTGACTAACAGATTGACTTGTATCTCAGCTCTGTTCTACCCACACCCAGTACCTTTTTCTTTTCATCCCACTGTTGTCTTTGAGAACAACTGACTATAAGAAACTCTTTTGAATATGACTGGCAATTATCGAAGAATGCTTCTGATCTCTGCCAAGTCTCAGAACAGCATTTTGCTACTGGCCTGCTCACTGTTTTATTATATCAAAACTGTTTCTACCTCTCTTAGCAATTATATCTGATTGTCATTTTGTCTTCGTCTTTCAGAGGGAACATTCAAAGACTTTTGTCAACCGTCTGCCCAGAGTAATTGAGAATATAATAGAATTCTTTATTGTTTCTTTGCTGAATGTTCTTTTTATATTATTATTATTATTAAAGAGATAATAACATTTGTCATTTATGTTCTTTGATTTTCTATACTAAGTGTACACAGACACATATGCACACATACATACATACATACATACATATATATATATGATACATACATGCATATATATATGTGTACATATGTGTATGTCTCTCTCTCTCTTATGTGTATATACATATATATATATATATATTTATTTATTTACGATACATGTATATATATATATATATATACATGTGTACATATGTGTATGTTCCATGTGTGTGTGTGTGTATATATATGTATATCATATGCATATTGTGCATGTGTGAGAATGCACATGTCTATGTGTACATGAATATAGTATTGTAGTTATTGGAAAGATGATTATCAGTTACAATAAGTCAGCAGATGGGTGGAGTCGACGTCAATGTGGTAAGCAATAGAATGATGCAAAAGTTAGCTGTTAATGTTTTGCAGATGCATTTTATTTATAATAGTTGCTTGTTTGTTTTTATATATATACATATATATATATATATATATATGCAATAAAGACAAAACAATTAAGAAACATATTTCTTTTTAATTTCTGAAACATTGAATTCAGATATTAAACTTCAATCAGGAGGAAAAGAATATTAGAAAAAAAAATATCTGTAATCTTTAAAATTAGAAAGACATAAAAGTTGAATCTAACTATTTCAAGTTCATCTAAGTTATTGATTTATATATATATATATATATTTTTTAAAATCCAATTATTTTATAATGAAAGTCTGTATTAAAACTTCCTCAAATCCATCCAAGTCGAACTATTTCCTTCTGTCACTTTCAATTTTATAATTGAATGAAAAATGATTTTATGAAATTTATTTCTTTGATAAATTAATAAAAAGAAAACTGGAATATTTTTAAGGTTTACTTGGTAAAGAAGCTTTAAACAGATGTCATTCAATAAAATATGTAAATATATATATTTTTGTCTTCTGATCTTAACTTTCCATTTTGGAAACCCTTAGATATCTGTTGCAGTTGTTACATTATTGTTTGACATCTTAATATACTTTACACACTGTCCTTTGGTTTTACGTTGCTCAACATTGTGATAATAATGGGTTTTCTGTGTACTATTACATTATGTATTATATCAGTGTGTTGAATATAGGATTGGTATATTTTGGAGTTGGTGGTGATACAACATTTTATTGTGATGGTATGGTAGTCTATTGTGTTTTTTGTTGGAATGAATTGTGTTGTTATTCTTTACTTAGTACAAATACCATAGACACAGAAAGATAAGCTTTGCAGAATGGTAAACCTGTAATCTGTGATATATGTTCAGTTTATTAATTCAATATCTGTTTGGTGCTTTAAGGTGGCAAATTGGCAGAATTATTAGCACGCTGAGCAGAATGCTTAATGGCATTTTGTCTGTCTTTATGTTCTGAGTTCAAATTTTCCAATGGTTGACCATGTCTTTTTATCCTTTCACGGTCAATAAAATAAGTACCAGTTGAACACTGGGGTCGGTGTAATCGATTTACCCCTCCCCCAAACTTGCTGGCCTTGTGCCAAAATTTGAAACCAATTCATGTTTGGTGCTATTTTGTATCACATATACAACAAACATTTTCAGAAAAGTATTAACTTCACAGCTTTCTTCTTTTGCTTTTCTGCTTACCCCCAGATGAGATGAAGTTTTTTCCTTTCTTCTCTATTTGCTTTTTAGTTTAGTGGAATATTTTGTGCCTGAGCTTTCAGAGACTCTCTACGATGTGTGAAATCTAAATGGTTTTTGTTTCTCTTGAACAGTTGCAAGTCAACAGCTGCAGAAATACATGACTCTGAAAGGAGGTGAGAGGGCCAACACTCTAAAAATGGTGGAATGAATATAGTAATTAATGAAGGGAATGTGGGTGTTAAGAAGATGAGAGAAAAATGTGATGGGATCATTTAAATGGTGGTGGTATTATGCCAGTCATCTCTAAGAAGCAGGGGCCTTTGTAGTTGCTATCAAAATTATATAAAGAGAGGACGGCCTGTGGGTCAAAAGTTGGAGTGTGTTGGGAAGATGGAAGATGTTGATCAGTCTCATAATTTAAAGAGTTTGTGCATTTGTGTTTGTCAATAGTCAGTAAGTTATTTATTCTTTTATTTTTTATACGTGTTGCACTCATTTGACTGTGGCCATGCTGGAGCACCGCCTTAAAGTACTTATTCTTTCGGTCGGTCTCTTCAGCTGAACCTTTAAGTTACAAGGACTTGAACACACCAACATCGATTCAAGTAATGGTGGTGGTGGTGGTGGGGGGGACAAAGACACTCAGACATAAATATTTATATATGACGGGCTTCTTTCAGTTTCCGTCTACCAAATACACTCACAAGGCTTTGGTCAGCCCGAGGCTACAGCAGAAGACACTTACTCAAGGTGCCATGCAGTGGGACTGAACCTGGAACCATGTGGTTGAGAAGCAAGTTTCTTACTACACAGCCATGCATTCATTAAGCTAACTTGCCATAACATATTAAATCAAGACAAAGTATTTAATTATGTCTTATTAACCTAATTGTGCGACAAGAAATTATTTTGATGTCCATTGCTACATAGAACATCATGAAACTGTTTAGGTACCATCATTGCATATTTCAAACCCTGAGCCTTAGAAACAACTAGCATGCATGTGGTACCCTAACAGGAAAACAAACCAAATAATATAGTTCATTTGAACACTTTAGTTTCTTTTACATAGCTCACTTAATACTTACTTGTATGTAATAGTGCACTAAGCTAAAATTGTCTCATGCTAGTAGCTGATTTATGTATTGTGTGGCTGCTACCTTCATGTTGGCGTCAAATGTTAAACAAGTGTAGAACAGCATTTCAGTTCAGCTGCCTCTGTCATCTATCTGCTACAAAGGATTTTTAATCCGGTTCTCCTTCACCATCTTCTACTCCATCACTACAACCACCACTCCATTTACATCGTTAATAATAATGACTTCATTTCTAAAATGCATTCTAATATTCCTTTCCATTTATGAAGTATTGCTTACATCAATGTCTTTTTGTTGCTGTCTCCTCATCCTAATATATTTAAGTAGATATTTTCTTTTCTTAGCATGGCATTTTGCTCCCACTCCTACACCTCTGCTCACACTGAATAAAAGAGACAGTTTCTGATTTCCATCAACCAATTCCTTCAAAACACTCAACTTCATATATAACAGCATTGCAACACAATAAGGAAGCTACTCATTGGGTCTTTCCAGTCTCCTCTTTATTTTGTTTTTGCTGTTTGTTGTAAGCGTAATGAGTATTGAAAAACAAGGAAATTGTTCAGACATTTACCTCAATTTGATATTTTAGAATGCATAATATGAGCTGATCACATTTTGTATGCGTAAACATATTAATGCCTTAACTGTGCGTGTGTGTGTGTGTGTGTGTGTGTGTGTGTGTGTGTGTGTGTGTGTGTACATAAATATGAAGTAGAATTAAGATTTTGTATTAGTGAAGGGAATGTTATGTGTATTCTTTTACTTGTTTCAGTTATTTGACTGAGGCCATGCTGGAGTACCATGCTGAAGGGTCTTAGTCAAATAAATTGACCTCAGGACTTATTTTTTTTAAAGCTTAGCACTCATTCTATCAGTCTTTTGCTGAACTGCTAAGTTACAGAGACATAAACACACCAACACTGGTTCTCAAGTGGTGGTGAGGGAGACAAGCGCACATAGACACACACACACACACACACACATATATGACAGGCTTCTTTCAGTTTCCGCCTACCAAATCCACTCGCGAGGCTTTGGTTGGCCTGAGGCTACAGTAAAAGACATTTGCCCAAGGTGCCACGCAGTGGGACTGAACCTGGACCCGTATACTTGGGAAGCAAGCTTCTTACCACACAGCCATGCCTGCACCTATATATTATATAAATGTTTGAGATTTATGCTTTGTTGTGGAACTGTAGACTCATACATTTATATACACACATTTATGTTATGTCTCAACGCTACTGTTATCTAGCACCTTCGGATGATCTCTACTCAACCGCTACACAACTGCTACGTGACTGTTACTCAACAGCTACTTGACTGCTACTCAACACTCCTACCATGGCCAGATTACCTCTATTTATATATCTTGGGAGATCCTGCTTCTTCGCCTGGGGGCGTCGACACAACAATTTATATACACATATTTATACAGAAATATATTTGTGTGCGTGACAGAGAGTAACTTTGTATAATTGTAATATGTGTAACATGTGAGTGTTGCTTGGTCAAATTGTTATGAAATCTATTTTTGCAAATTTGAGCTTTCAGATAGAACATCTGCCATGTCTACAGAAGATGTGGGTTCAAATTCCATGAGTGTCCTTTAACTTTTCTTAACCCAGGTGAGCTAGCAGTATTGTTAATATGTTGGGCAAAATGTTTAGTGGCATTTCATCCAGCTTAATATTCTGAGTTCAAATTCCATTGAGATTGACTCAGCCCTTCATCCTTTCAATAAAATAAGTACCAGTGGGACTCTGAGGTTGATATAATTGACTTAGCCCCCCCACCCCCAAAAAACCTTGTGCCAAAATTTGAAACCAATATTTATAGCTTATTTGCTTCAAGATTCACCGTTTGTAAAAATAATTATTTTTAGCCTCGTTTACTTCAAGTTCCACCATTAAAAACTATATATATATATATATATATATATATATATATGATGTGTGTGTTTATGCATATGGATGTTCAAAGTTACAATTACACACACATACACAAAAAACAAACAAAAAGCACATATGCATTCTCTTGCACACTATGGGCTCTGCAATTGAGAGGATTGACACATTCAGTGTTGCACCTTCATCCCTATGCTTCTCATCATTTTCATCGTCACCGCCACCACCACCGCTACCACCACCACCACCATCATCGTCATCACTGTCATGGAGTTAAACTGGAACGACGAGGCTAACTTTCTTCCTGATTTTGTCTTATTTCAATCTAAATGACCGAAAGAGCACAAGCTATGTGAGCCAACTACTCCGCCTCTTATCTGTCTCGTAATTTCCAATATCAGCATATCACACCTTTTTTTTTTTTTACTTCTCGGCACTCTTTCGTTCAATCTCATCCCTTCATATGTCCTTAACAGTGCAGCTGCCAGTTCTCTATGCCTGATGTCTTTAATGCTTCAGCTACTATCGTCTTTGACCACTTGTTCATGCAAGTTAGCATTGAACCTCAGACATAATATTCGCAACTCCCCTTCTCACTAATCTCCACATATATTCCACACTCGATACCCTAATCTCTCAGCTATGACACATCACAAATTCATTCACAGTTTTACATGACTATACGTAATTGCATGGAAAACGAAGAGTCAAGTTTCACAATATCACAGAAACTAGAACCTTAATTAGTTCCATTTACACTTGGTGAATGCCCACACACACACACATATCTGTGCGTATCTAAGTTTAGCTTCCAGTTCTAAAAGACCCTCTGCTCAATGTCAGCAATGTTCATTGCTCCTGTCAATATCAGTATCTCAATGTTAAAGGTGTGGTCCCTTTATGTAACCCCTTCTTCTTTGATATGAGCCAACAAGGGAGACTCTGTATGGCCACTTGACCTCTTAGAAATTCCATTGAAGCAGACTCCTCCTTCATAAAAACTGTCCGTCTGTCATTACAAGTGGTGAAATACTGCATTGTTAATTACAAATTTCCAATGGGACAGCCTCTGGTTCGCTTTAATTATGATGGTATGACAGTGATAAGGAAGTGTCTCTAACTTAGTTCAGAACAAATATCACAAAGGATTTCATTTGAAAAATATTTTTCAATGGTGTTTACATCCTTTAGCAATGCATTTTAGTAAAAGATATGCATGGGTGCACGCGCGCGCACACACACACACACACATTTTCTATTTGTTTCAACCATTGAACTGTGGCTATGTTGGGCTTGAAGTATTTAGTTAATCAAATGGACTCCAATACTTATTCTAATAAATCTGGTACTTAGCTGATCTGTCTCTTTTGCCAAACTGCCAAGTTACAGGGACATAGGCAAACAAGCACTGATTCTCAAGAGGTGTATATGTGTGTGTGTCACTCACACATACATATATATGCAATGAACTTCCTTACATTTTCCATCAACCAGCTTCCATTTTCAAGCTATTGGTTGACCTAAGACTGATAGTTAACATTTTCTCAATGAGATGCATGATGGGATTGAACCTGGAACCATGAGGTTGTGAGAGTAATGTGCTAATTAAAATACTCAGAATAATTGTCAATTAATTGAAGTTCACCTGCAATTTGGAGAAAGGCATATAATCCATGTGGTAATTGTTGGAAATGTTCAAAGAAAAGGGTAGACAATTTTAAGAATTTAAGAATTTATTTCACAAAATAATTTATATAGTTAGCAAAGGTGACAGCTAATTTTATGAAATCAATCTTTGAAATCATAGTGTAACAATTACTGGTAAAGTTTTTTCTTCCTTTTCCTAACTAAGAGGTAAATTAATGAATGAGAGTTTCTGTTTTTTATACATCATACAATATAAAATCCCTTATTTGATTTATCTAAATTCAAATCCTTGGTGTATCTGAGTTATTTTCCATAGCTCATTATAGGTTCTAATTGGTATTAGAAGCCATATTAGAAGAAATAGGCAAGATTTTAAATTTCGTGGTTTGAAGGCATTTAATGGAAAGTCTCTTTAATGTGAGAAGATTTAGGCTGAACAACAGCAATATTAACAACAACTCTCATTGCGAAATTGGAAGAAATTAAGTCTGTTCTTCTATGAAGTAGTTCGCCCAGGTTTTACTCTCCTACAGAAATATACTCAACAACATTAAAAGGTATATTGCTGGGTTGAAGACATTAATGAAGTAAAGAGGTTATTAACTCAGCAGCACTACAAGAGTCTATAATTTGCTGAAGAGGTCTAATAAGACTAAAGCATATCATCTGAAATTGTCACTATGCTTCCAAGATCAAATCAAACCTATTCTCTACTACAGTGTCCTTTACACTTTTTAGCATGTTTCAGTCATTGCATTCTAGCCATACTGGGGCACCAACTTCAAGTGATCAAATGTTTCTGATATACATTAGCTCATTCTCATTGCCTGCACAGGTGCACGGTGTGCCATATGTCAGATGTGGAAAGGATCACAGAGTCACATGAAATGAAAAGTCTTTTGCTCAAGAACAATGCATTGCCCAAAATTGAGATCATGATCTTGAAATTGTGAGTGCAACACCCTGGCCACTGATCTTCACGTGACTACGTACCTTCACATGCTCATATTCTAATTTTAATTGGTGTTAAGATAAATTTTGGGGGTTATTTCTCTCATGTTTCTTAGTCATAATTAATCATGAAACTAATAATTCTTTCTTATCATATAAGAAATTTTAAGCTGGATCTCATATGAATTTTGTTGAGTACATCTCTGAATAAATTTGCTTAGTCTTTCTACTACACTTTAGCTAAGTTGAATAAATCCTATGTGAAAGATAAATGCATCTGTGCTGAAGTGAATGCACTTACTGCATCAGATAGGCATTTGTATACTTAGTCTGAGAATGGAACACGACAAGCTCCCTGTGGTGTTAAGGTAGCATGTTTACCCCGTAAGCAAAAGTTGTGGTGTTATTTTTCACTTACAGATATTTATTTATTAAAGTGTACCATTTCATGATGTTTATACATAAAAAAAATTTGACATACATATATATGGATGGATAGATAGGTAGGTAGATAGATAGATAGATTGATAGATAGATAAATAGATACATAAATAGATGGCACACAGATACATTCACATTCACACATACACACACATACATACACATACTATTACACTAATAGTTACATGCATACATTAGTATACACATACATAAATGAATGATACATTAACAGGAAAGGTTAAACTCAACTTCATGATGAGAACTGAATCACATAAGAAGAAAAAAAAAATGCTATTGTGTGTGTAGATGCGAGTTTATGAGTGGTAATGTATACAAACTCTTATATACATATATGTACACAAACTCTTAAATTTAGATTGAGAACGAGATTAAGAGAGAGAAGATATTTTTTTTCTTTTCCTATGCTTCTTATTTGAGTCTGTTAAGTAGTGTGTTTATGTGGACTCTTTAGGACAGCAGATACATAATATGGGACTGACATAGCTGGCATATCTTTTCTGATCTCATATCTGAAATAGGAGATTCCTGTCTTGGTTCTCTTCCATGTAAATTAGTCAATAAAATACATTAAAGCTTATGACTAAAAGTCAGTGCCAACTATGGTCCTAATACACTAAAATCAATCAGGTATTGAAAACATGTAAAGGAGAGTGAAATGTCATAGCATGTTGTTCTCTGTAGTTTCTTTTGCTTCGTGCATGTATGAAAGATTAGTGATGGAGTTACAAAAATCAGCAAAAAACTACATAGATAAATAAAAATGGAAAGATAGAGAGAAAGAGAAAGATATTTAGAGAGAGAGAGAGAGAGAGAGAGAGAGAGAGAAATGGGGTTATGAAGTTATGTGGAGAGGGAGAGGAAAATAAAGAGAAAGATGAAGAATGAGGAGAGAGGGAGAATGGCAGAGTGAGTGATAGAAAAAAAGTGGAGTGTAAAGGAATGTGACAGGAAGAGGAAGGAGAAAATATTGGTAAAAAAGAATAAAGAAAAAATAGCAATGATGAATAAAAGTAAAAAAAATACCAAAGAAAGAATGAGAGAAGTAATATGGTAAGTAAGGAAAAGAAAAATGTAAATTATTATTCCTCTGAAGGTAGACAAAGGAAACAATATTCCTCCTCTGCTCCTACATTAAGTCTGATAAAGAAAAACTCAAGTTGAAATTGTGATAGTTTCTTATGTTTATTTTTAAACAAATTAAAGCAAAGAATGTTTTGAACACTGGCTAAACTCTAGAAATAAGGAGTCTACAAGGAATATATAAGAGTATATACTTTTGTAATCCATTAGCTTCTTCATCAAGCATTAAAGATAGATTTACTGATAGATTATGTTGCATCTTTAGACTGAAAGTTTACAATTGATGTGTATATATACATAATATTATCTATAAAGACACTGAATGTAGCAGTCACTGTTGTAAGAAAACAAACTACTAAATATTGAGAATTGAATAAATATAATATATATATATATATATATATATATATATATATATATATATATATATATATATATATATATATATATATATGTACATACATGTGTACATATATATGTGTATGTGTGTATACATATATATAAATTAATTGAATGACAAAGGAGTGAGAATTATATCACTTACTTCTGTAGCTTACAGCTGTTTCTCTTATAAGAAGCAGTGCACTGCTTCTTATTCCAGAAACAGCTGTAAGCTAATAAATTTAGTTATATAATTCTCATTCCATTAATCCGCTCTTTACATATCTTATAGATTATTCTGAAGCATGTATAAGGTTTTTAACAAAGTACTGGTATGTCTAAGTAAAATCATGAAATATGTACACAAATACACACGCACACACACACACCTTTATCTAGTTTCATTTTTCTCTTGCTTCTCTCATTGTACTGCAGCCATGAGGAGCCACTGCCTTGAAAGGTCTTAGTTGAAAAAATGCTCCCAGTACTTATTGTTTTTAAGCTATGAAGATGTAAACAAACCAACACCTATTGTCATGCAGTGGTGGAGGGACAAATAAAGGTACACACACACACATATTAAGTTGTCCAGAATGTTTTAAGTATTTTTAAATATAAATAAATGACCTTTCAATAAATCTTATTGAAGGAAATAATTTCCATTATTAATGACCTTTGCCCATCTATCAGACAATTGAAATATCCCATCAGCATAAAATTTGACTGGTTTTGAAGAAAAATGTTATCTATATGCATTTTGACTCCATCTAAATCATTAAATGTTTTTCCTTGCAATAAGTTTTGTAGAGTCAGATGGTGCAATATCAGGAGAATATGGTGGATCGGTTAAGAGATGCCAGCTAAGTTCATGTAACTTTGTTTGGGTAGCCAAAAATACATGTAGTCGGGCATTGTCTTGTTGGAACACTACCCCTTTCCTGTTGGCAATCTCTGGCCTCAGTTCTTCGATTGTTTTGGTTCAAATTAGCCAGCTGACAACAGTACACATCAGAATTAATGGTCTCATTTTGTAGAAGTTCATAATAAATAATGCCTTTATGATCCCAACAAACAAAAGCATAGCTTTTTTGGCATGGATATTCATCTTTGGTTGCCATTTTGAGGGAACCTTATGCAAATACCAGGATCTTTTTCACACTACACTTTTGTACACAATCCCTTTTTCATCTCCAGTCGTAAGTTGTTTCAAAAAAGGTATGCTTTCATTCTGTTTCAAAAGTATATCATAAACAGAATGCCAGTCCATGCAATTCTCTTCTGAGAATTTTTGAGGGGCCCATACATTAGAGCGAGAAATGTATCCTAGCTTCACTAGGTGTTCGTGAATTATACTTTTAGAAACTTCCAACTCCTCTGCAAATTCTCTAGTGGTGATATTTGAGTTATCTTTGATTTTTTGCCTTCAAAACATCTTCATCCAATTTTGAAGGTCTTCCACTGTGACTGTCATCTTCCAAGCTAAACTTTCCAACTTTAAACTTTGCAAACCACCTTCGAACAGTTGATTCACCTACAGCATCATCACCGTAAACTATAAATGTTTTTACAGGTCTTTGCAGCACTTTCTCCTTTTCTAAAAAAGAAAAGCATTACAACGTGAATATGAAATGTTTGGTTATCCATTTCAAATGTCAATAAAGGGTAGCTGGGATGAAAAATAAATCTATTTTTAGTCAGGAACAAAGAAGAGATGCAATGCCAAAGTTTTAACTGTGTTACATTTCAGGTGTGTTCAATGAAGTGTTAAAAGATTTAACTTAAAAACGCTCAGAGCTTTCCAGACAACCTAATATATACATTTGTGTGAGTGTCTTTGTGTCTGTGTTTGTCTCCCACCGCTGCTTGACAACCAATGTTGGTGTGTTTAAGTCCCCATAACTTAGTGATTCAGCAAAAGAAACCAATAGAATAAGTAGTAGGCTACAAAATAAAAAAAGGCCTGGGGTCAATTTGTTTGACTAAAAAACCTTTCAAGGTGGTACCCCAGCATGGCCACAGACTGAAGCAAGTTAAAGAAAAAGATTTGTCAGACTGGTGTCTTCATCTTACTTGTTATTTTCACTGTTTTGGCTGTGTACACTCCAGCCTTCTTCAGGTGTCTTATGATTCACCTTAGTGCCTTGCCTGGGATTGAACTCAAAACCACAAGGCGACTGTGCTGCATTAACCAATGTCTTTATCTACTACATTATGCAGCAGCAGAGTAATGTAAACAGTGTATATAAAAAGACTAATGTTTCATTCTTTGTTAATTTTTCTGCTGAAATTTCTTGTAATCGCATTATTTATTTAGTATCGCTTAAGTCCATTAATACTTCATTACATATACATACAGTATGTGTTCTTATCTAAAGATAAGAGCCAGCATCTCTCCTATTCCAGTCTCAACTTAGACTCCATATTACATCATATAACAACAATTATGCACTTAGAAGGGACTTATGGCAACACTTATGGTGAAGTTTCATGATAAAATTAGTCAGACACTTGACGGGTTTCATGGTATGACATCCCAGATAAAATTTGGTCACTGATATTTTCAAATACCAACTATGGTTTCATCAAGAGGTCAATCTCCTGGTGGGTTTAGAACAAGCTCCTTAAGAGCCCTCCACTTTTGTGTGTATTGTGCTATTTACTCCACCAGTTCACTATTTTTTTTGCTAATTATTATTATTATTATTATAGGCGCAGGAGTGACTGTGTGGTAAATAGTTTGCTTACCAACCACATGGTTCCGGGTTCAGTCTCACTGCGTGGCACCTTGGGCAAGTGTCTTCTACTGTAGCCTCGGGTCGACCAAAGCCTTGTGAGTGGATTTGGTAGACGGAAACTGAAAGAAGCCCATCGTATATATGTATATATGTATATATATATATATATATATATATATATATATATATATAT